>NC_141874.1:212728321-213031351 GCF_056163025.1 Triticum urartu
CCGGTAGACCGCCTGTCAAGTTTCGTACCATTTGGACTTCGTTTGATGCTCCAACGGTTAACCGAGGGACCGAGAAGGCCTTGTGTGTGTTGCAGCCCAACACCCCTCCAATTTGGCCCCAAACCCACCAAAACCTTCTCCATCATCTAGAGCGTTCGATCACGATCGCGTGGCCGAAAACCGCACCTCATTTGGACTCTCCTAGCTCCCTCTATGCCTATTTGAAGACACCCCCGAAAATCTCCTTCCCCTTCCTCTCGAAACCCTAGATCCATTTTTTTTCCGCCGCCGCCGGACGAAATCCCGCCGACGGACATGTCCACCGCGACGTCCGCCGCCACATGTCGCCGCCCGACTGGCCTCAGCCGCCGCCTCCACCGCGCGGCCCGCGGGACCAGGATCGGGCCCGCGCGAGCCCGCGTCGCCGCCGCGCGCCACCCGCCTGTGCCTTCGCCGCCCGCCTCTTCCTCCTCGCCTGCCTCGCCGCCGCGGGCCACCATCGCCAGCGTCGCCTTGCGCCGTCCCGACAGCCACCGGAGCCGAGCTCCCTCGCCGCCGTTGCTCCGGCACCACGCCGCCCGTTGACCTCCTCACGATCCGGCGACCCGAGCGCCCTTCTCCGTCGGTCGCCGCCGCGTTGCACCGCGCCCCGCTCGCCGGAGCTTCATCGCCGGCGCCGCCATGTCGCCGGAGCCCGGCGGCCGAACCTGGTGGATCTGGATGAGATCCACCACCTCCTCCAACCAAACGGCCTCGCCTCGCCCGGATCTCCTCGTCCTGGGTCCTCCTCGTCCCGGTTCCCGCGAGGTCTAATTTTCATGAAGTCCCCGGAGTTTTCCAGATTGATATGCCCATGTTCATCGCATCGTAACTTTGCATCAGTAGCTCCGATTTGAGCATATAGCATATCAAAATGTTCATCTCAGAGAGTACATCATTTCATTCCATTGCATCATTTTCTTTTGAGTTCGTCTTGATGCCCGAAATGCTGTTAGAAGAGGGCTACTTGAGTTTATTGTCAGATCTGCTACTCCATTTAGGTTTTTGTCATTTTTTGTCATGATTATTGTGTGCATGATATGCCCTGATGCTCTACATGTGTTTTGTTAAGGGTTTTGCCATCTTTCCAGAGGTGCAACCCATGTATTTTTGTGATGTGTGTGGTGACTAGCACAAGCTTGCCAAGTGAGGCACTTGGTAATTCTGTTTTCAGGGACTTAGCAATTCCACTAAGTCCTTGAGCTGTTTATCTCATATGCTCATATGTCCATGTTGTTTCCTAGTGATCCGTGCCTCTTTTGAGGATGATCTGTAAGGATGATTTGTTAATATTGTAGTGCTCTATCCATCCATGTCTTTGTTTATAATTATGGAGCACCCTAGCTTGAGTCAGTCGAGCTCTACTTTTGCTACTTTGTGAATCTAGGCAGATTTTCAACTTGTTTGCAATTTTGCCGATGATGTTGTAGTTGATCCGTGCATGCTATGTTATTGTTCTTGCCATGTCTAGCTTGCTTTTGTGTATTCTTGATGGATGTATGCTTAGCTTATCATGACTTGCTCCGTAGTGAGTGCATCGAGCTCGTAAACATACCTACTTGAGATATGTTTCAGCTTGTGCCAGTTTTCACTAAGTCTGAAAACTGATTATGTTTTTGCTATGTTCACATGCTGGCAATTGTATTTTCTGATCCCTTTTGGCTCAAGGTCACTACGGGACTTTTGTTAAGATCTTTGAGTAGCTTCATGCCATGCTTTACTTTGCCATGTTCAGGTCCTGTAGCATGTAGTTTTGATGCTCCGAAGTGTGCTACCTGATCTGAAATTCCAGACAAGTGTTAATTTCACTAAGTCTGAGATCTGTTTGCCATATGCATTTTTTGCCATGCTTGTTTGAACCTGTTAATGGATGAATTGGCTGTAGCTCAATGCTAGACTTTTGTTAAGCATCATGAATGCATCCCTGCCATGTATTTTTTTGCCATGTTTGGGTGCTGTAGCTTGTTCATCTCATTACATTTAGATGGCTACTTGCTGTAAATCGCAGACCGGTGTCATATTTGAATTGCTTGCCATTTCCAAACCGTAACTCCGATTCCGGTGATCTTTATATCGTTTTCAAGTGATTTCATCTCATCTTTCCAGTGGCACACTTGGATTTCCAAGTTGAGGCCAGCTTCATGCATTCCTTGTCCAATCATGCATATGCATCGCATACCGCATCCCGCATATCATATCATGTTCATGTGTTGGTTTGTTTACTACGTTGTGTGCTTCTTTCCGGTGTTTGCTTCTTCGGGTTGGTTCCGGTAAAGTCGCGTTGTGAGGACCCGTTCGTCTACATTACGTTTGTCTTCTTCATGGACTCGTTCTTCTTCCTTGCGGGATCTCAGGCAAGATGATCATACCCTTGAAATCACTTCTATCTTTGCTTGCTAGATGCTCGCTCTTTTGCTATGCCTATGCTGCGATACCTACCACTTGCTTATCATGCCACCCATATTGTTGAACCAAGCCTCTAACCCACCTTGTCCTAGCAAACCATTGTTTGGCTATGTTACCGCTTTGCTCAGCCCCTCTTATAGCGTTGTTAGTTGCAGGTGAAGATTGAAGTTTTGTTCCTTGTTGGAACATGGAGATGTTGTTCCTTGTTGGAACATGTTAACTTGTTGGGATATCACAATATATCTTATTTCATTAATGCATCTATATACTTGGTAAAGGGTGGAAGGCTCGGCCCTATGCCTGGTGTTTTGTTCCACTCTTGCCGCCCTAGTTCCCGTCATATCGGTGTTATGTTCCTGGATTTTGCGTTCCTCACGCGGTTGGGTTATAATGGGAACCCCTTGACAGTTCGTTTTGAATAAAACTCCTCCAGCAAGGCCCAACCTTGGTTTTACCATTCGCCACCTAGCCTTTTTCCCTTGGGAGTCGCGCATCCCAAGGGTCATCTTATTTTAAACCCCCCGGGCTAGTGCTTGTCTAAGTGTTGGTCCAAACTAGAGCCCCTTGCAGCGCCACCTCGGGGAAACTCGAGGGCTGGTTTTAGTTGTACGGATTGCTTATCCGGTGTTGCCCTGAGAACGAGATATGTGCAGCTCCTATCGTGATGTCGGCGCATCGGGTGGTCTTGTTGGACTTGTTTTACCATTGTCGAGGATGTCTTGTTGTACCGAGATATCGAGTCTGATCGGAATGTCTCGGGAGGAGGTCTATTCCTTCGTTGACCGTGAGAGCTTGTGATGGGCTAAGTTGGGACAGCCCTGCAGGGTTTTGAACTTTCGAAAGCCGTGCCCGCGGTTATGGGCAGATGGGAATTTGTTAATGTCCGGTTGTAGAAAACCTAAACTTGACCTTAATTAAAATGAATCAAACGCGTGTGTTACCGTGATGGTCTCTTTCCGGCGGAGTCCGGGAAGTGAACGCGGTGTTGGAGTTATGCTTGACGTAGGTTGTTTAGGATCACTTCTTGATCATACCTTTATCGACCGTGCTTTGCCTTCTCTTCTCGCTCTCATTTGCGTATGTTAGCCACCATATATGCTAGTCGCTTGCTGCAGCTCCACCTCATACCTTTACCTTACCCATAAGCTTAAATAGTCTTGATCGCGAGGGTGCGAGATTGCTGAGTCCCCGTGACTCACAGATTCTTCCAAAACCAGTTTGCAGGTGCCGATGAGTCCGTGTAGATGATGCAACCTAGCTCAGGAGGAGCTCGTTGAAGATCTTGTCCTTTGTGTTGTTTCGTTCTAGTTGATCAGTAGTGGAGACCAGTTGGGGTCGATCGGGGACCTTTGTCGCATTTGGGGTTCTTCTTTTATTTTGGTTCCGTAGATGGACCTTGATTGTATTTGGATGATGTAATGCTTTATTCATGTAATTGTGTGAAGTGGCGAGTGTAAGCCAACTATGAATCTCTTTTTCCCATATTGTATTACTTGGGTTGTGTGAAGATTACCTCACTTGCGACATTGCTTTCAATGCGGTTATGCCTCTAAGTCGTGCTTCGACACGTGGGAGATATAGCCGCATCGAGGGCGTGACAAGTTATTTGATTGTCCTCCTTATGAGTGGCGGTCGGGGACGAGCGATGGTCTTTTCCTACCAATCTATCCCCCTAGGAGCATGCACGTAGTGCCGAGGTTTTTGATGACTTGTAGATTTTTGCAATAAGTATGTGAGTTCTTTATGACTAATGTCGAGTCCATGGATTATACACACTCTCACCCTTCCATCCTTGCTAGCCTCTTCGGTACCGTGCATTGCCCTTTCTCACATTGAGAGTTGGCGCAAACTTCGCCAGTGCATCCAAACCCCGTGATATGATACACTCTTTCACACACAAACCTCCTTATATCTTCCTCAAAACAGCCACCATACCTACCTATTATGGCATTTCCATAGCCATTCCGAGATATATTGCCATGCAACTTTCCACCATTCTGTTTATCATGACACATTCATTATTGTCATATTGCTTAGCATGCTCATGTAGTTGACATATTATTTGTGGCAAAGCCACCGTTCATAATTCTTTCATACATGTCACTCTTGGTCCATTGCATATCCCGGTACACCGCCGGAGGCATTCATATAGAGTCATCTTTTGTTCTAGTATCGAGTTGTAATCATTGAGTTGTAAATAAATAGAAGTGTGATGATCATCATTTTCTAGAGCATTGTCCTAAGTGAGGAATTAAAAAAAGAGAAAGGCCATAAAAAAGAGAAGGCCCAAAAAAATGAGAGAAAAAGAGAGAAGGGACAATGTTACTATCCTTTGCCACACTTGTGCTTCAAAGTAGCACCGTAATCTTTATGATAGAGAGTCTCTTGTTTTGTCGCTTTCATATACTAGTGGGAATTTTCATTATAGAACTTGGCTTGTATATTCCAACAATGGGCCTCCTCAAGTGCCCTAGGTCTTCGTGAGCAAGCAAGTTGGATGCACACCCACTTAGTTTCTTTTGTTGAGCTTTCATACATTTATAGCTCTAGTGCATCCGTTGCATGGCAATCCCTACTCCTTGCATTAACATCAATCAGTGGGCATCTCCATAGACCATTGATTAGCCTCGTTGATGTGAGACTTTCTCCTTTTTGTCTTCTCCACATAACTCCCCTCATTATATTCTATTCCACCCACATGCTATGTCCATGGCTCGCGCTCATATATTGCGCGAAAGTTTATAGGTTTGAGATTAGTAAAGTATGAAACAATTGCTTGGCTTGTCATCGGGGTTGTGCATGATGACAGCATTCTTGTGTGACGAAAATGGAGCATGACTAAACTATATGATTTTGTAGGGATGAACTTTCTTTGGCCATGTTATTTTGAGAAGACATAATTGCTTAGTTAGTATGCTTGAAGTATTATTATTTTTATGTCAATATGAAATTTTGTCTTGAATCTTTCGGATCTGAATATTCATACCACAATTAAGAAGAATTACATTAAAATTATGGCAAGTAGCACTCCGCATCAAAAATTCTGTTTTTATCATTTACCTACTCGAGGACGAGCATGAATTAAGCTTGGGGATGCTTGATACGTCTCCAACGTATCTATAATTTTTGATTGCTCCATGCTATATTATCTATTGTTTTGGACATTATTGGGCTTTATTATCCACTTTTATATTATTTTTCGGACTAACCTATTAACCGGAGGCCCAGCCCAGAATTGCTGTTTTTTGCCTGTTTTAGGGTTTCGAAGAAAAGGAATATCAAACGGAGTCCAAGAGGAATTAAACCTTCGTGAACGTGATTTTCTCAACGAACAAGACCCAGGAGACTTGGACCCTACGTCAAGACACAAAAGAGGAGGCCACGAGGTAGGGGGCGCGCCTACCCCCAGGCACGCCCTCCACACTCGTGGGCCCCCTGTTGCTCCACCGACGTACTCCTTCCTCCTATATATACCTACGTACCCCCAAACGATCAGATACGGAGCCAAAACCCTAATTCCACTGCCGTAACTTTCTGTATCCACGAGATCCCATCTTGGGGCCTGTTCCGGAGCTCCGCCGGAGGGGGCATCGATCATGGAGGGCTTCTACATCAACACCATAGCCCCTCCGATGAAGTGTGAGTAGTTCAACTCAGATCTACATGTCCATAGTTAGTAGCTAGATGGCTTCTTCTCTCTTTTTGGATCTCAATACAATGTCCCCCCTCTCTTGTGGAGAACTATTCAATGTAATCTTCTTTTTGTGGTGTGTTTGTTGAGACCGATGAATTGTGGGTTTATGATCAAGTCTATCTATGAACAATATTTGAATCTTCTCTGAATTATTTTATGTATGATTGGTTATCTTTGCAAGTCTCTTCGAATTATCAGTTTGGTTTGGCCTACTAGATTGATCTTTCTTGCAATGGGAGAAGTGCTTAGCTTTGGGTTCAATCTTGTGGTGTCCTTTCCCAGTGACAGTAGGGGCACCAAGGCACGTATTGTATTGTTGCCATCGAGGATAACAAGATGGGGTTTTCATCATATTGCATGAGTTTATCCCTCTACATCATGTCATCTTGCTTAAGGCGTTACTCTGTTTTCATTAACTTAATACTCTAGATGCATGTTGGATAGCGGTCGATGAGTGGAGTAATAGTAGTAGATGCAGGCAGGAGTCGGTCTACTTGTCTCGGTTGTGATGCCTATATACATGATCATACCTAGATATTCTCATAACTATTCTCAATTCTGTCAATTGCTCAACAGTAATTTATTCACCCACCGTAGAATACTTATGCTCTCAAGAGAAGCCACTAGTGAAACCTATGGCCCCCGGGTCTATCTTCATTATATTAATCTCCCAATACTTAGTTATTTCCTTTGCTTTTATTTTACTTTGCATCTTTATCATAAAAATACCAAAAATATTATCTTATCATATCTATCAGATCTCACTCTCGTAAGTGGCCGTGTAGGGATTGACAACCCCTTATCGTGTTGGTTGCGAGGATTTATTTGTTTTGTGTTGGTACAAGGGATTGGCGTGTAGCCTCCTGCTGGATTGATACCTTGGTTCTCAAAAACTGAGGGAAATACTTATGCTACTTTGCTGCATCATCCCTTCCTCTTCAGGGAAAACCAACGCAGTGCTCAAGAGGTAGCACCGTACAACCAAAAAATTTCATGATGAATTATGAGAGGACTTTTTTGGAATAGCAGAGGTCTGAAAGACTTGGCTAAAAGAAGATTTCTAGCAGATGCTTCTATCGAACATGGGTTGGACTTTATCGCCCTTTCTGAAACTTGAAGGGGTGATTTCTCGCCATAGTTCCTAACTACTTTATCGGGAGGTGTCGATTTTGATTGGCACTGCCTTCCCCTGAGAGGAAGATCAGGTGGGATCTTACTTGGGGTTAGATGCGAGACGTTGGGAGTCCGAAGTGTGGCGATGGGAGATTTCGCCGTCAAGTTTCTGATTAGGTCGAAAGCTGATGGGTTTAATTGGGCACTGGTGGTGGTATATGGGGCCACGCAGCCAGAACTCAAACCAGATTTCTTGGCAGATCTTGTCCGTATTTGTGGTTCTGAGCAGCTTCCAATCTTAGTTGGAGGTGACTTCAATATTATTAGAAGGAGAGAGAAAAAGAACAATGATAATTTTGACGGCAGGTGGTCGTTCATGTTTAATACCATTATAGAAAGCTTGGATCTGACATAGATAGAGCTTTCGGGTAGAAAATACTTGGGCTAATACTTTGCCAACTCCTATGTTTGAGAAGCTCGATCGTGTCCTCACGAGTGTTGACTGGGAGCAGAAGTTCCCTCTGGTAACATTCCAGGCGTTATCACGCGGAATCTCAGACCAAACCCCTCTACTGGTTGACTCGGGTGAGGCAACGCATGTGGGGAATAAAAATACATTCTCTTTTGAATGGGCGTGGTTTGAAAGAGAAGGTTTTTTCGAGCTAATAGCCAGGTAATGGGCTAAATATGCGGGAGGAAGGTCTTCTGTTGAGAGATGGCAGAATAAGATCAGGCACTTGAGAAGTTTCTGACGTGGGTGAGCTAAGCATCTCAGTGGGATATATAAGGTTGAAAAGGAAAGGATCCTTACCCTTATTCAAGCCTTAGATGTAAAAGCCGAATCCACAATTCTAGAAACCATGGAACTTCATGCTAAAGTAGATGCGGAGATGCAATTGAAAGAACTCCTACGAGAGGAGGAATTTAAGTGGGCATTGCAGGCCAAGGTTCGCAAAGTTGTCAAAGGGGACGCCAGCACTCAATTTTTTCACATGATCGCCAATGGAAAGCATAGAAAGAAAAGAATATTTCATCTTGAGCAAGATGAGGGGGCGATTTTAGGACAAGAAAACCTAAAATTATACATAACCAACTACTACAAGCATCCTTTTGGGCCTCTGGAGGATAATTTCGTGTCCCTGGATGAGTCGAGGATTGTGGATGTTACTCAACTTGCTGTAGATGAAAATGATCTTTTGACTGCCCCGTTTTCAGAGAAAGAGGTGTTTGAAGCTATTTCGCGGATGAAGAATAATAAAGCTCCGGGCCCGAATGGATTTCCAGCGGAGTTTTATAAAAAATGCTGGCATATTATTAAAGGGGATTTGTTACTGATGTTCCATGATTTATTCTCTGGATAGCTTCAGTTGTTTCACCTAAATTTTGGAACGATTACTTTGCTAGCTAAGAAAACAAAGGCCGTGAGAATTGAGCAGTTCAGGCCGATCTGTCTTCTTAACGTAAGTTTCAAAATTTTCACCAAGGTTGGGACTAATAGACTCATGCAGATTGCGCACTCTGTGGTGCAGCCGTCCCAAACTGCTTTCATGCCGGACAGAAACATCCTAGAAGGGGTTGTGGTCCTTCATGAAACGCTCCATGAAATTCACATGAAAAAACTAGATGGGGTTGTTTTCAAAGTAGATTTCGAAAAAGCGTACGACAAAGTTAAATGGCCATTTCTTCAACAAGCTTTGCGTATGAAAGGATTTGATCCAACCTGGAGACAACAAGTAGAATCTTTCACGCAAAAAGGAAGTGTTGAAATCAAAGTAAATGACGACATAGGTCATTGCTTCCAAACACATAAGGGCTTGAGACAAGGAGATCCGTGTCACCTATTCTGTTCAACATTGTGGTTGACATGTTGACGATTCTAATAGGAAGGGCTAAGGATGCTGGTCAAGTAGGAAGTCTGGTACCTCATCTAGTGGATGGAGGTGTGTCTGTCCTACAGTACGCCGATGATACTATCATCTTCATGGAGCATGACTTGGCAAAAGCGAGAAACATGAAGCTCGTCTTATGCTTATTCGAACAATTGACCGGACTAAAGATTAATTTCCACAAGAGCCAATTGTTTTGTTTTGGAAGAGCCAATGAGGAACAAGAGGCCTATAAGGAATTGTTCGGGTGTGAATTGGGGGATTTACCTTTCACTTATTTGGGAATACCAATTCACCATCGTAAGCTAACAAACAGAGAATGGAAGTGCATTGAGGACTTGAGGATCGATTTGAGAAGAAACTTAGTTTCTGGAAGGGCAAACTCATGTCATATGGAGGCCGTTTAATTCTCATTAATTCGGTTCTCACGAGTATGCCTATGTTTCTCTTGTCTTTTTTCGAGGTACCAGTTGGAGTTCGGAAAAGACTAGATTTCTATCGGTCTCGTTTGTTCTAGCAGAGTGATGATCTGAAGCGAAAGTATAGACTCGCTAAATGGGATATTATTTGTCAATTGAAAGACCAAGGGGGTCTAGGTCTCGAAAATCTTGAGGTGAAGAACATATGTCTTCTCAGCAAATGGCTGTATAAGCTATCTGGTGAGACAGAGGCTACATGGGCACAGATTCTACATAATAAATACCTTCATTCCAAAACTTCATCTCAGGTGATTGTGAGGCCGATGGATTCGCTTTTCTGGAAAGGACTGATGAGAGTTAAATCAATTTTTTTCAATCGGACAAAGTTTGTGATCGGTAACGGTACTTCTATGAGATTCTGGGAGGATACATGGCTAGGGGACTCACCCCTCACGCTTCAATATCCTTCTCTTTGTAGCATTATTCAATGGAGAGACGCGTCCGTTGAGACAGCGTTTCAGTCCACGCCTCTTAATAGTCACTTCATGAGAGCGCTAGTCGTAAACCGTTGGGAAGCTTGGCTCTATCTTGTGAGAAGACTGATGGATGTACAACTTTCTCAATGACCTGATCAGTTGTGTTGGAAGCTAACTAGGAATGGAGAGTTTACGGTTAAATCCATGTATCTGGATGTTATTAATTCTAGCTCTATTCCTACTTCGAAACATGTTTTTGGCATGTCAGAGTACCTTTGAGAGTTACAGTGATTATGTGGTTTGTACACAAACAAGTCATTTTAACTATGGATAACTTGGTAAAACGCAACTGGACTGAGTCTACTAGATGTAGTTTTTGTGATCGGGATGAATCCATCAACACCTCTTTCTTGACTGCCCATGGGCAAAAAAATTATGGCGGACAATTCACATAGCCTTTAGTATTACTCCTCCGAATAATATCAACACGTTATTTGGGACGTGGCTTGATGGGATAGTGCCCGAAACAGCGAGACACATTCGTGTAGGAGTATGTGCTTTATTATGGGCTATCTAGAATTGCAGAAATGATCTTGTCTTTAACAGAACAACAAATACTCATTTTTTGCAGGTTATCTTCCGAGCCACTACGTTGATCCGTATGTGGTCGCTACTCACTCCGTCGGATGCCAGGGAGCGTTTGATTACTGGATCTATCCGATGGGAGATGGTAGCACGGGCTATTTTCAACCGGTTTGGATGGCGGTCATGTAATAGGATAGGCAATTAGTTTCCTATCTTTATTTTGCCAGCCGGTTTTGGCTTCATTTTTTTAGCTCTTTGTGATCATCTTCTTGTTCTTTTTTTGGAGACTTTAAGACCTCTGTCGAACTGTTTTGCTTAGTAATAAAGGTGGCCGTATGCATCGTTCTGATGCAGAGGCTGGGGTCATCCCCCTTTTCCAAAAAAATCCCTTTTAATTCATGGGAATGACTAAATAAGAAATGGAAGAAAGTTATGATAGCATTTCAAGACGGGACTCACTAATTCCTTCTTGATTTCAAATCCCCATGAAACCTACATTCCCTAGCTCTAATTACCCGCAACTAGACACGTCGGGTAGGAATAACCCTTCACAATTAACCCAACGGTCACTGAGAACAGATATCATATGCCAAAAATCATCAGGAAAGCTCAAATTACCATGTCAATCAACTCCATGACGTTAAAATAAAGCCATTATACGGAATGAAAGAGGATTCAATCTACAAAACTTCACTTAAACAAATTCGCCTCTTGCTTAAATGTCAGATACAGGAGTTTGGATACATGACAAGGTCTCTAATTAGTTTAACTCCTAACAACAAACTCTTAACACAAGTAGTAATAGCTCTTGAGCACCACCACCCCAGATAGGGGAAAGCAATCTAGAAAAGAGATGTCCCCTTGCCCTACTTGTCTCCATCAATCTCAAAATGCTTGCACCTCTACGTAGATAGAGGAATAATAACGAATGAGCAGGCACAACAAAATAAAAAGAAAAATGTTCATTTTTCAAGATAAAAGGAACAAACCTTGATGACACGCTGGGAGTAGTTCTTGCAGCACTGGCATTGCAGCTTTAGCACAATATTCTTGCTGGGTTTTGCCTAAAAAACGTCACAACATTAGCATTGCACAGATGCTTCTAATCTTTATCAGACAAATACACTACACAACACACCATAAGTACCATGGCGGTGAATTGGTCGACAAATCAGATAAACTATACTGAACTATATATATCGTGTTGGCAGGTCGATAGACAATCAAAAGCAACGATGCCGCCATACCTTCTTGTGGAAAACAGGCTTGGTCTAACCACAATATCCTGACTGCTTGCTGTTGAAGGAAATATGCCCTAGAGGCAATAATAAAGTTGTTATTTATATTTCCTTATATCATGATAAATGTTTATTATTCATGCTAGAATTGTATTAACCGGAAACTTAGTACATATGTGAATACATAGACAAATAGAGTGTCACTAGTATGCCTCTACTTGACTAGCTCGTTAATCAAAGATGGTTAAGTTTCCTAGCCATGGACAAGAGTTGTCATTTGATGAACGAGATCACATCATTAGATAATGATGTGATTGACTTGACCCATCCGTTGGCTTAGCACTATGATCATTTAGTTTATTACTATTGCTTTCTCCATAACTTATACATGTTCCTATGACTATGAGATTATGCAACTCCTGAATACCCGAGGAACACTTAGTGTGTTATCAAACATCACAACATAACTGGGTGATTATAAATATGCTCTACAGGTGTCTTTGATGGTGTTTGTTGAGTTGGCATAGATCGAGATTAGGATTTGTCACTCCGATTGTCGGAGAGGTATCTCTGGGCCCTCTCGGTAATGCACATCACTATAAGCCTGGCAAGCAATGTGACTAATGAGTTAGTTACGAGATGATGCATTACGGAATGAGTAAAGAGACTTGCCGGTAACGAGATTGAACTAGGTATTGAGATACCGACGATCGAATCTTGGGCAAGTAACATACCGATGACAAAGGGAACAATGTATATTGTTATGCGGTTTGACCGATAAAGATCTTCGTAGAATATGTAGGAACCAATATGGGCATCCAGGTTCCGCTATTGGGTATTGACTGGAAGTGAGTATCGTCCATGTCTACATAGTTCTCAAACCCGTATGGTTCGCACGCTTAATGTTCGATGACGATCGGTATTATGAGTTTATGTGTTTTGATGTACCGATGGTAGTTCAGAGTTCTGGATGTGATCATAGACATGACGACGAGTCTCGAATTGGTTGAGACATAAAGATTGATATATTGGACGATGTTATTCGGACACCAGATGAGTTCCGGGGGTCACCGGAAAAATATCAGAGTGTCGGGGGGTTTTCGGAACCCCCGGGGGAACTAATGGGCCAACATGGGCCTTGTGAGAGAGAGAGAGGAGAGGACCTAGGGCTTGCCGCCCCCCTTGAGGAGTCCGAATTTGACTAGGAGGGGCGGCGCCCCCCCTCTCCTTCCTTCCCCCTCTCTTCCTTGTTGGAAACCTACTAGGAATAGGATTCCCATTCCTAGTAGGAATCCTACTTGGGGCACGCCCCTATAGGGCCGGCCGGCCTCCCCCTTGCTCCTTTATAAACGGGGGCAAGGGGCACCCTAGCACACTCAAGTTGATTGTTTAGCCGTGTGCGGTGCCCCCCTCCACAGAATTCCACCTCGGTCATATCGTTGTGGTGCTTAGGCGAAGCCCTACGTCGGTAACTTAATCATCACCATCATCACGCCATCGTGCTGACGAAACTCTGCCTCGGCCATAACTGATTCAAGAGTACGAGGGACGTCACCGAGCTGAAGGTGTGCAGATCGCGGAGGTGCCGTGCGTTCGGTACTTGGATCGGTTGGATCGCGAAGACGTTCGACTACATGAATCGTGTTACTAAACACTTCCGCTTTCGGTCTACGAGGGTACGTAGACACACTCTCCCCTCTCGTTGCTATGCATCTGCTATATAGATCTTGCATGTTCATAGGTAATTTTTTTTGAAATACCGCATTCCCCAATAGTGGCATGCGAGCCAGGTCTATGCGTAGATGTTATATGCACGAGTAGAACACAAAGGAGTTGTGGGCATGGATATATACATATTTCTTGCCGTCACTTGTTGTTTCTTGATTCAGTGGTATTGTTGGATGAAGTGGCCCGGACCGACATTACATGACCGCGTTCATGAGACTGGTTCTACCAACGTGCTTTGCACATAGGTGGCTGGCGGGTGTCTGTTTCTCTAACTTTAGTTGAATCGGATTCAATGAACAACGTTCTTTCTAAATATCAAAAAGCAATCACTACACCATGTTGTGGTTTTTATGCCGTAGGTAGGAACGGTTCTTGCTAAGCCCATAGCAACCACGTAAAACTTGTAACAACAAAGTAGAGGACATCTAACTTGTTTTCGCAGGGCATGTTGTGATGTGATATGGTCAAGACGTGATTATATAAATTGCTGTATGAGATAATCATGTTTTGTAACACACTTATCGGCAGCTGGCAGGAGCCATATGGTTGTCGCTTTATTGTATGAAATGCAATCGCCATGTAATTGCTTTACTTTATCACTAAGCGGTAGCGATAGTCGTGGAGACAATAGTTGGCGAGACAACAACGATGCTTCGATGGAGATCAAGGTGTCAAGCCGGTGACGATGGTGATCATGATGGTGCTTTGGAGATGGAGATCAAAAGGCACAAGATGATGATGGCCATATCATATCACTTATTTTATTGCATGTGATGTTTATCCTTTCTACATCTTATTTTTCTTAGTTCAACGGTAGCATTATAAGATGATCTCTCACTAAATTCCAAGGTACAAGTGTTCTCCCTGGGTGTGATAAGCTCTACGTTCACATACAACGGGTGCAAGCCAGTTTTGCACACGCAAAATACTCGGGTTAAACTTTCCTAGCATATGCAGATATGGCCTCGGAACACTGAGACCGAAAGGTCGAGCGTGAATCATATAGTAGATATGATCAACATAGTGATGTTCACCATTGAAAGCTACTCCATCTCACGTGATGATCGGACATGGTTTAGTTGATATGGATCACGCGATCACTAAGATGATTAGAGGGACGTCTATCTAAGTGGGAGTTCTTAAGTAATATGATCAATTGAACTTGACCCATCCGTTAGCTTAGCACTATGATCGTTTAGTTTATTGCTATTTCTTTCTCCATAACTTATACATGTTCCTATGACTATGAGATTATGCAACTCTCGAATACCGGAGGAACACTTAGTGTGCTATCAAATGTCACAACATAACTGGGTGATTATAAATATGCTCTACAGGTGTCTCCGATGGTGTTTGTTGAGTTGGCATAGATCGAGATTAGGATTTGTCACTCCGATTGTCAGAGAGGTATCTCTAGGCTCTCTCGGTAATGCACATCACTATAAGCCTGGCAAGCAATGTGACTAATGAGTTAGTTACGGGATGATGCATTATGGAACGAGTAAAGGGACTTTCCAGTAACGAGATTGAACTAGGTATTGAGATACCGATGATCGAATCTCGGGAAAGTAACATATCGATGACAAAGGGAACAACGTACATTGTTATGCGATTTGACCGATAAAGATCTTCGTAGAATATGTAGGAACCAATATGGGCATCCAGGTTCCGGTATTGGTTATTGACCGGAAGTGAGTCTCGGCCATGTGTACATAGTTCTCGAACCCATAGGGTCCGCACACTTAACGTTCGATGACGATCAGTATTTCGAGTTTATGTGTTTTGATGTACCGAAGGTAGTTCGAAGTCCCGGATGTGATCATGGACATGACGAGGAGTCTCGAAATGGTCGAGACGTAAAGATTGATATATTGGACGATGTTATTCGGACACCGTATGAGTTCCGGGGGTCACAAGAGAAATATCGGAGTGCCGGGGGGTTATCGGAACCCCCGAGGGAACTAATGGGCCAACATGGGCCTTGTGTGAGGGAGAGGAGAGGGCCTAGGGCTGGCAGCATGCCCCCCCATTAAGGAGTCCAAATTGGACTAGGAGGGGGTGGCGCCCCCCTCTCCTTCCTTCTCCCTCTCCTTCCTTCCCCCTCTCTTCCTTGTTGGAAACCTACTAGGAATAGGATTCCGATTCCTAGTAGGAATCCTACTTGGGGCGCGCCCCTATAGGGCCGGCCAGCCTCCCTCTTGCTCCTTCATATACGGGGGCAGGGGCACCCTAGAACACAGAAGTTAATTGTTTAGCAGTGTGCGGTGCCCCCCTCCACAGAATTCCACCTCGGTCATATCGTTGTAGTGCTTAGGCGAAGCCCTGCGTCGGTAACTTCATCATCACCGTCATCACGCCGTCGTGCTGACGAAACTCTCCCTCGGCCTCAGCTGGATCAAGAGTACAAGGGACGTCATAGAGCTGAACGTGTGCAGATCGCGGAGGTGCCGTGCGTTCGGTACTTGGATCGGTTGGATCGCGAAAACGTTCGACTACATCAACTGCGTTACTAAACGCTTCCGCTTTCGGTCTACGAGGGTACGTAGACACACTCTCCCCTCTCATTGCTATGCATCTCCTAGTTAGATCTTGCGTGTTTGTAGGTAAATTTTTTTGAAATACTGCGTTCCCTAACAGCTGTCATAACGACGCTTTCCCTGGGCAGACAGACTATCCTTACCCTTCTGGTACTGAGTGACCTTGTGAAGTGTGTGCTTCTTGCACTCCTTGTTTTTGCAGTAGGTCTTCTTGGTCTTCGGAACGTTCACGTAAATAGTATTTGCAACAACAAATAGGGTTTGCATGAAATTGGATACAAGTTTGGATGGCATTGCAATAATAAAAAAGGGCTCTAGAAACAAGTGCAGGAATGTTCAAAAAATACTAAGAAAACCTATACTACAAAGTTCAATTAGGTCCTTAGAAACATGCTTATGGTTGTCATCATAAGGATAATTAGGTCTCAAACATTTCATGCCATAGTAGGACCCCAAAATTCAATATTAAATATTAAACAGTAAGATTTGAAATTGTAGTATAAGCTACATAAGAATATGATATATCACTTGGCAAGAGAGAAGCATCCCAAGTTAAGGTGAAACATTGAATGGAATTAATGACAAATGGTTATCTGCTGAGGGAATGCATACCCAGTTTTACTGATCAGGTTTTAGTAGTATCATGAAATGTGAAGTTGCCTGAGGCACAACCTTGACAAGGTCACTTCACAATATTACACATTTAAAGATGCATGAATACAAGTTATAGTCCATCTAAACGGAGGGAAGACCAAATTAGATTTGATCCTGACATGAAGATCTATTGATTCCTTCTCAAACCAAGAGCACGCCCGCCTGACATAACTAATACAACATTTTACATATCTAAGGAGCATTTAATACTTGGTAATTAGGAACGTGAAGCGGTACAAAATCTCATGCAAATATACATTAATTAAGAACTAGTGTTACATGGTTCAGAGATCTATAACTCAGAAACTTGATCAAAGAAACCCTAAAACGGAAGAACTAATCATTTAGTCCGCATGAATACACCAAAGCTTGAGTTTCATAGGATAGCATCAACCCTACATGTCAAAGCACTCGAAGGGAACCACTCATACAACATGAAATCTAGCAGTTATCGATCACGAACAGACCACCACGGAAAACCCACATAAGAAGCAAAGCAGGGAAAACAACATGGATTGGCACGGATATGACAAGAGATTAAGCTTTCGGGGTGATGGAGAGGAAGGAAACGCGTACCATTTTGACGGCCGAGGAGATGGGACTCCGGCGTGCTTCCCTTTCTGGTGGAGGAATTGCGGCAAGTGGCGGTGGGGAGGGAGAGGGTTGTGGTTTTGTGGACCTGTGCTCGCGGGCTAGGGTTTGCGAGTTGCGAGACCGTCGCTTCCTTCATGGGCATGAATGCCACTTTTATGATCAACCAACTGCACGCTTTCTGTTGGTCAGTTCCCTTCTTGGCCCACCACCAGCCCAGAATGCGAGATGGGCTGGGTTTGCTGGGAGTATGACGAATGGGTTGAACTGTGAGCTACCAACTAGATCTGGCTCACATGAGCTAGGAAATACCCCTAAAAACATGAATTAGGAAATATATGGAATCGACTGGAATTTGAATTATTCGGTAGCTATTCCTCCCTCCCTCCCTCTCAGCTATTCGTGTTACAACCGATTGGTTGCAACCGTCCAAATCCTAGCCAAATGATAAAAAAGCTATACAACGGCTATAAGTACTAGTAGAATCAGGTGCCACCGCTTAACGGGTCTAGTTTGGGCTTACAAGACAATGGGAAGCTTCTTGGGCCTTGACGATTTGGGTTTTAGTTCTGTAACTATAAACGTTTGGCTCTTGTCGACAACCTCTAGTTCTTGTACAAACGCCCTCTTCAGTAGTGGATGTGCTTCCCTGCAGGATGCCGACCCCTCCCTAAAATGACTTGTCCCCAAGCTGGAGCCTGACGATTTTTTTTCTTAAGTGACTATGATTCTTCCCATATAGCTTGGACTAGAGAGGAGTCACTCCACTGGATCAAACATTGTGCCATAGTGCTTCGACCAGATTGCCTAACTCGATGCTAAAGGATCTTCGAAGGAACCTAGAGATGAGCAAAGGAAGAGTGAAGTGTTTGTCACACCTTACATTCATACTGAATCACATGTTTCAATAGAGAAACATGGAAAACCGGGTGAATTTTATTGCCTCGAGGTAACTCCAAGCGATAAGCTGCGTCCCCAATCTGGTCAATTATCTTGTATGGGCCATAGTACTTGAAAACTAGTTATGATTTGCTCGATAAACCACAGAAGATTGAACATGGGGATGTAGCTTCGGGAACACCATATCACCAATTTCAAACATTATCTGAGTTCTATGTTTGTCTGCAAGGTGTTTCACCCTCTGTTGAGTTCTAAGCAAATGTTGCCTCATATAATCAACCACTACTTGTCTGTCTTGAAGCCACTGTTAAATATCTACTTAGGCTACATCATCAGAAGCAGACATGCCAAAATACATGGGGAATGGTTATATAAAGTTTCAAAAAGGAGATTTACCAAATATAGAGTGCTAATTAGTGTTGTAGCAGAACTCACACATAGAAAGCCACTTGCTCCATTTTGTGGGATGAGCACCAATAAAACACCTCAACTAACAAATCACTTATTGGTTGAACCTCTTTGTTTGACAATGTGTAGCTGGGTGATATGAAAAACTCATGTTAAGGTGAGCACATGTGCTTTTAACTAGAGTTTCCTAGAAGGTACTGGTGAAAATAGGGTATGTATCTGACACAATCAAATCAGGCATACCATGTAACTCGTAAACATTATCTAAGAAAACTTCGGCAATCTTTTGAGCGGTGTAAGGATGCTTTAGAGCCATGAAATGACCATGTTTTGCAAACTTGCCAATAACGAACATAATAGAATCCACTATGACAGTATCCTAGGCTATTTTGGGCATAGGAAGAGGAGATAATAGTCATGGATGGTTAACTCTTTCAGGTTTAGCCTGCTGAAAAATCACACATGGTTGTAATTTATTATTGATAAAGCTTTTCATACCAGACCATCTAAACAAGGAATGAATTATGTTACAAGTAACAGGGAATCTAGAATGACCTCCAAAAGAACTATCATGAAAGGCAAAAAAATTGTGGTGAATTTCAAGATTGTTGCTAATCAAAATACAATGTTTGTATTTCATCAGGCCATTGAGCAGTTGATAGATAGGCTTAGCATCAAGTTGAACAGATAATTATTGCAATACTATCCACGATCTCTTCTATCCACATAGTGTGGGCTCTAGAAATATGAAATGCTTGAGGAACTTCAGCTCTCCTTGACAATGCATCAACTACTAATTTTTTAGTACCCTTTTTAAGACAATCTGATAGTTGAGCCTCATAAGTTTGGTAAGTGCCATATGTTGCCAAGTAGTACGGATCTTTTGGTTTTTCAAGTGCACTAAACTTTTATGATTAGTTTTAATAGCGAAATTTTGAATTCTCAAGAAAGCTCTCCATTGTTCCATAGCTAATAGAATTGCCATATACTCCTCGTTATGTACTGATAGAGCTCTGTTTTTATGACCCAATGACTTATTAACATAAGCTAGAGGGGTGCCATATTGCATTAACACAACTCCAATACCTATATCACAAGCATATGCTTCTATCAAAAGGCTTGTCAAAGCTTGGTAAAGCCAGGATCGAGGCTGCAATCAACACCCTTTTCAGAATTTGGACTGGATCTTCACTGATGGTGGTCCAGACAAAAGGAACTCCCTTCTTTAGTAATTCACTCGAAGGTTTGCTAATTAGGCCATAGTGTTCTATAAACTTTCTGCAATAACCAATGAGCCATGAGAATCCTCTCACTTCCTTACATATTTGGTAGAGTAGGCCAACACTTCACTGTTTGAATTTTACTTTGGTCTGTAACCAGTCCTTGAGCACTAATAGTATGAAACAAACAAGCCATTTGCATCTATGCAAAAGCACACTGATATAGTTTGACCTTCCAATGCTCTACTCGCATAATAGACAACACTCCCTTAACATGTACAAGATGTTAAATAAAAGTTTTATTGTATATGAAAATAGCATCAAAGAAAATCATAGTTGGCTTCCTACGCACTAGAGCCAAGGTATTGCTCATCACCCCTTGGAAGGTTCCAGGAGCTCTAGTGAGCACTACTTGAATCAGGATCTTTGCTGTTAGCCAGCTCTTTGCCGTCTGCTAGCTGATAGCAAAGAAGTTCTTTGCCATCAGCTTAAATAAAGCTGACAACAAAGAAAGAGTGGACGACAAAGAAGGTGTTTGCCGTCAGCCTGCTCTTTGCCGTCAGCTAGCGAACGACATAGAAGCTTTGCCGTATGCTAGCAGACGGCAAAGATGGTGGGTGGTGGAATGTAAGATGCTAGCAAATGCCACTTTCTTTGCCGTCCGCTAGCATACAACAAATCTTCTTTGCCGCTAGCCAGCAGACGGCAAAGAAACTGGCCGTTTCCCCCGGCCCCACCCCACTAAGTGTCGGCGCCCCACCACTCTCTCACTCCCCTCTCTTTCTCTCTCCCTATCTCTCCCTCACCCGCGCCGCCGCCCCCACCCCGACACCCCGCCCCCGCCGCCTCAGCGCCCCGCCCCGCTGCCCCACCCACAGATCCAGTTTTGGATCGGGACGTGCCCTGACGCGCCCCGCCGCCATCCGCCGTCCCCGATGCCGCCCCGCCCCGTCACCGCCTCCTCCTCGCCTCGCCCATCGCCTCCTCGCCCCTCCTTCACCCCCGCGCGTCGCCGCCTGAGGCCTCTGCCTCGCCTCACCGATGCTGTCACCGAACACGGCCACCTCATCGCGCTGTCGCCGTCCCGTCGTCGACCACTGCCACCCCGAGCTCCGGCCCCTCTGACGCTGCACCAGACCCCGGCGCCGTCACCGTCACCCCCCCGGCCTGGCCCCTCCCTTGAGAAGGACGCCCAACCCCCTCTGCCTTCGACCCCGGCCCTGGCCATCCCCAACACCGAGGTGCGCCACCCCTCCCTCTTCTCTCTCTCTCTGTTTAGGTTTAGGTTTAGGTTTACTTTCTGTTTGTTTAGGTTTAGCCGACAGGAGGAAGAAGAAGAAGATGAAAAATTGACATTTAGTTTAGGTTTACTTTCTGTTTCTTTAGGTTTAGCCGATATTTAAACTAGGGATTTTTTAGACATGAAAGAAAATTGAAAGGGGTGATCGATTAGTAATTGATTGTTAATTTCCAATCCAATCCAACCCTAGCTAGGGGTGATTGATTGTGAAACTACAATGTTATAAATTGAATTGATCAACGTGCTTCTGTTACCGTTATTTTGAACGACATTTGATTCTTCAGCTCATTTGGGGTCATTGTGGTTGTCATTCAAATTGGCTTGCTGGAAACATATGATGTTGACACGTCTCCAACGTATCTACTTTTTCTCAAGATTTTCCTCTTGTTATGGACTCTAATTTGCATAATTTGAATGAAACTAACCCCGGACTGATGCTGTTTTCAACAGAACTACCATGGTGTTGTTTTTGTGCAGAAATAAAAGTTCTTAGAATGGAATGAAACTTTTTGAGGATTTTTATACCAAGAATAAGAATTTCTGGAGCCAAGACCCACCGGAGAGGGGTCCCTGGGTGGGCACAACCCACCAAAGGCGCGCCCCCCTCTCCTGGCGCGCCCAGGTGGGTTGTACCCACCTGGTGGCCCCGCTAATGACCCCCCTGATACTATAAATTCACATTATTCCAGAAAAAATAAGGGAGAAAGAATTGTCATGATCCACGAGACGGAGCCGCTACCAGGCCCAGGGCAGATCTGGAGTCCGTTTGGGGCTCTGAAGAGGGGGATCTTCGATCTTCATCATCACCAACCTATCCCCATCGCCAATTCCATGATGCTCCCCACCGGGAGTGAGTAATTCCTTTGTAGGCTCGCTGGTCGGTGAGGAGTTGGATGAGATTCATCATGTAATCGAGTTAGTTTTGTTAGGGCTTGATCCCTAATATCCACTATGTTCTTAGATTGATGTTGCTATGACTTTGCCATGCTCAATGCTTGTCACTTTGGGCCCGGGTGCGATGATTTCAGATCTGAACCATTTATGAATTCATCATTGTATCCATGTTTTAGATACGATCTTGCAAGTTATAGTCACCTACTACGGTTATGATCCGGCAACCCCAGAGTGACAACAACCGGGCCCACTCCTGGTGATGACCGTAGTTTAAGGAGTTCATGTGTTCACTATGTGTTAATGCTTTGTTCCGGTTCTCTATTAAAAGGAGGCCTTAATATCACTTAGTTTCCAATATGGACCCCGCTGCCACGGGAGGGTAGGACAAAAGATGTCATGCAAGTTCTTTAAATAAAGCATGTATGACTATTTACAGAATACATGCCTACATTATATCGATGAACTGGAGCTAGTGCTGTATCGCCGTAGGTTATAACTGGCACATGATGAATATCATCCAACAAGTCACCGATCCAATGCCTACGAATTTACCCATATTGTCTCTGCTAAGTTACTACTGCTATCATCACTATTATGCATGCTACAAAATTGCTGCTATCAGTGTTACTGTTACCGTTGCTACTGTCACTACTATCAAAATTGTCAAACTACTTTGCTACTGATCATATTGTTGCAGATAATTAATCTCCAGGTGTGGTTGAATTGACAACACAACTGCTAATACCTTCAAATGTTCTTTGGCTCCCCTTGTGTTGAATCTATAAATTTGGGTTGAATACTCTACCCTCGAAAACTGTTGCGATCCCCTATACTTGTGGGTTATCAAGACCTTTTTCTGGCGCCGTTACCCGGGAGCATAGCTATATTTGTTGAGTCACTTGGGATTATTATCATACTATCACTACGAAGAATCTGAAGGATCCAAAGACTAAGATATTTCCCTCAAGGACGAGGGGAGGTAAGGAACTGCCATCCAGTTCTGCTTTAGATTCACCTTCTGTTATGAGTAAACTTGCAACACCACCACATGCTATTAATTCTGATATGTCGCAAGTTATTGATGATGCTACTTCTACTATGAATGATGCTTATGATGATGCTAGTACCTTCCTTGATAATGATGATGTGCCACTTAGTGAATTTCTTGATAAACAAATTTCTAGAGTTATACAACATGATGTTGTTGAATCTGATGATTTGCTTGAAACTGAAACTCCTGAAACACCTGCTAGAACTAGCCTTCCTAGATATGAATTGGTAAGGTACCGGAAGGTTATGTTATGAGTGAAGAAGCAACTAGAGATATTCTTGCTTGTAATGGTAGAGATGATCTAGAGAAATTACTACAAAAGTATAAAGAAAAATCTCTGAATGCTAGAATGAAATGTGATCCTAAGTTTGCTACTTCACCTATCTGTATTGATGATAAGGATTATGAATTCTCTGTCGACCCATAGTTAATTAATCTGGTTGAATCTGATCCTTTCCATGGTTATGAAACTGAAACTGTTGTGGCACATCTTACTAAGTTGAATGACATAGCCACCCTTTTTACACATGATGAGAAAACTCGTTATTACTTTATTCTCAAATTATTTCCGTTCTCATTAAAGGGTGATTCTAAAGCTTGGTACAATACTCTTTCTCCTGGTTGTGTGTGTATTCCCTAGGATATGGTTTATTACTTCTCTGAAAAATACTTTCCTGCTCGTATGAAACAAGCTGCCTTACTGGAAATATTTAAATTTGTGCGAGAGTATCCCACAAGCTTGGGGGAGGCTTTGCCAGTTACTTAATGCTTTGCTTGATCATCCTCCTAACAAAAATGAAATACTTGATATCTTCTATAATGGACTAACCGATGCTTCTAGGGACTTCCTAGATAGTTGTGCTGCTTGTGTTTTCAGGGAACAGACTATTGCTCAAGCTGAAGAATTATTGAATAACATACTGAAAAATTATGATGATTGGACTCTTCCTGAACCACCGCCTAAACCCACTCTGAAGAAGAGGGGTATATTATATCTCAGTCCCGAAGATATGCAAGAGGCAACACAATCTATGAAGGAAAAAGGTATTAAAGCTGAGGATGTTAAAAATTTACCTCCTATTGAAGAAATACATGGGCTTAATACACCACCACTGCCTAAGGTGGTAGAGGTAAATTCTCTTATGTAGTTTAATGAAAATGATAATCCTCACAATATGCATCCTAGTCAATGCCTTTATGAGTTTGAAAACTATATTAGGAAACAAGATCACTTCAATGCAAATGTTATGAAACAATTGAAATACAATTCTGATATGATCACTCGCTTGAGTGACTTGTTATTTAGAATATCAAATGATGTTAGAGGTGTTGGAAAACATGCTTCTATGGTACAAACTCAATTAGAACAAGTTGCTAAATCTCAATGAGAATTTCTTGATGAAATGAATCATAATATGCATGACTTTGCTGTTAGAGTTGCAACTAGAAGAGGTAAAATGACTCAGGAACCACTTTATCCCGAGGGACACCCTAAAAGAATTGAACAAGATTCACAAAGATCTAACACTAGTACACCTAGTCCTTCTAGGAAGAAAAAGAAAAATAAAAATGATATGACTTTGCACACTTCTAGTGAACCTGAAATGGAGAAACCTCCTGATAATGAAAATGAAATTTCTATCTCTGATGCTGAAACTCAATCTGGTAATGAACACTCACCTAATTATAATGAAAAAGATAATGATGAGGTTCATGAAGACTCTCAACCAACCAATGATAAAGAACCAGATAATGATGTTGAGATAGAACCACCTGTTGATCTTGATAACCCACAACCTAAGAATAAAAGATATGACAAAAGAGACTTTGTGGCTAGGAAACATGGTAAAGAAAGAGAACTATGTCTTCAAAAACCTATGCCTTTTCCACCCAAGTCAACTAAAAAGAATGATGATTAAGAATTTGAACGCTTTGCTGAAATGCCGAGGCCAGTCTTTTTGCGTACTCGCTTTACTGATATCCTTAAAATGCCTCATATGAAAAATATATGAAAGACATAATCACAAATAAGAGAAAAATACCGGAAGCTGAAATCTCCACTATGCTTGCTAATTACACTTTTAATGATGGAGTATCTAAAAAACTTGGAGATCCGGGAATACCAACTATACCTTTCTCTATCAAAAAGAATTATGTGAAAACTCATTTCTGTGATTTAGGAGCTGGTGTTACTGTTATGCCTTTCTCTTTATATAAAAGACCTGACTTGAATAAACTCACACCTACTGAAATTTCTTTGCAAATGGTTGGCAAATCAACTACCATACCTATTGGTATCTATGAGGATGTGCCCGTTGTTGTTGCTAATGTTACTATTTTGACTGACTTTGTTATACTTGAGATGCCCGAGGACGACAACATGGCGATTATCCTGTGTAGACCCTTATTAAATACTGCAGGGGCTGTTATTGATTGCAATAAAAGCAAGGTCACTTTTCATATCAATGGTAATGAGCATAGAGTGCACTTTCCGAAGAAACAATTCCAAGTGAATAGTATTAATGTTATTGAAAAATCTCGGACAATCACTATTGGAAGTTTTCAAATACCTCTACCTACTATCAAACAGAAATATGAAATGCTTATTGTTGGGGAAATGCATATCCCCATTGAGGTAACTTAGTGATTTATGAAAGTTCTTCGGTTTCATACTAATCGAAAGTGGTTGTTAATAAGACTTGATCAACCTTATTAATGGATCATATTTGAACGGTATGAAGTTGATGAATTTAGTAAGCACTACTTTCTTTCCCTACTTTTTATTCTCTGTTTTTATTAGTTAAATAAAATAAATGCCATGTTTTGTTTGTTTTCTGAATTTCCTATGCAATAAAAAATGACCCAAAAATAAAAGTTCTCATAATGCTCTGAAAATTTATATGATTTTTTCCTGAATATTTAAGAATTTTTGGTGCAAAAATTACCAAAGGGGGGTGCACCAGGTGGGCACAATCCACCTGAGCGCGCCAGCACCCCCTGGCGTGCCCTGGGGGGTTGTGGTCCCCATGTGGCCCCTTGACTTATCTCTTCGTCCCACATTGTCACCTACCTCCAGAAAAAAACCACTCTCTCTCTCCCGTGTTCTTGCTCATTTTGTTGCCAATTTCGATCTGTTTGCTCGAAGCTCCATTTCCGAAAATTTTCGAGGGATTGTTGGTTGGTATGTGACTCCACCATTTGTCCAATTAGTTTTTGTTTTAGTGGTTTATACTTTGAATAATTAGCTACTCTTGGTGCTATTGTAGATGTGCTTGCATGTTGAATTCTTAGTGTTCTAAGTTGTTTGAATGCTTGTTATGGCCTCTATGTATCCCTATGAGTAGTTGCTGTTAGTTTTGTGAAGTTTTGTTCGAAAAATTTTGTGAACTAAAAATTCAAATTTTTGTTCATAGGAAAAATTGTACGTGGACATGAATATCTTCAGGAAATATGGCTTCAGGAAGAACTCCAAGGGTGTTATTGGGGAGTCTTCTGACAATGATCTCCACCCTCAGAGGTTGGCAGAGGTACAGACGTGCGAATGGCCACACACCCCGTTCCTGTAAGAAGCTGGAATTCATGAGGAGTTCATGCAATTCATTGCCAATGCCGGTCTCACCGACTTCATGGCAGATGAGTGTGACCAGCACCAAATCCTCACAAATATGTTTGTTCAAAGCTTTACTTTCTTGCCTAGAAATAATCCTCCTGAAGTGAGCTTTGATTTATATGCTGAAAATCATCAGATACCACTTACTGAGTTTTGTGACATATGCTTGATCCCTTCTGGCGGTAGCTTGGCCGAGCCTAGGCCGGCTGAGTTTGAGGATTTTTGTCGCACTTTCACAGTGGGTGATGAGAGGAGAGTGTCAGCCATCACTGCCGGTGGTTTACACTTTCCTGCTGTTCATTACTTTGCATATTTCATTACCAAATGCTTGCTTGCTAGGGAGAAGGTGGGTGCACTTAGTTCACCAGACCTTGTTGTTTTACGTCGTGCCATTGATGGTGACAACACGTATAGCTTGCGGGCTATCATGGCTCGTCGCCTGCACCTTAGTAAAATCTCAGGGTAAAATACATGGTGGGATTTATGCTACTCGTTTAGCGGCTCACTTCGAGGTTGAGATATGCCCTCATGGTTTCCCTCTTAGCACAGTTTACCTAGACTGTGCAGCCATGGATCACCATCACTTTCTTGCACATGAACGTCCTGACATTGCCATTCCTTATAACTTGGTCTATAACGTTGACACTCATGATGTTATTCCCCTGCCTGCACCTACTTTGTTTGATTCTATTGCTAGGGGAGGATACCGAATTATGCCTGTAGACATCCTCGCCTACTGGAACGCTCAGGTTGTTGCTGAGGCTGCACATGCACCTCCACAGTACCCCGACTACTACCCTCCAGGCTACTGATTCACTACCAACTTAGGCCAAAATCCTAAGCTTGGGGGAGTACGTGTTTCTCACCGACATTACATTCATGCATATTATTCCATTTGTCGGTGTTCACACTTTTTCATTGTATCATCCATGCTTAGATTTATTTTCTTGCTTTCTTCTTGTGTGTTTGTTAAACTTTAGAAAAACAAAAAATAGTTTTAGTTAATTTACTTTCTATGCATGCTTAGTAGTAGTACTAAAAATAAAATCCAAAAAGATTTTCTTGTTCTTCTTTTGCTTGTTGGAAGCTTTCCCGTGTAAATAGTTTTTCTCGTTTTTTCTTATTATTTGCTTGTTGAAGAAAAACCAAAAACTCCAAAAATATTTCAGTGTGTTTCTCTGAATTTTTTTATTCGAGTTGTACCGAGGAGAAGACCACGATGAAAATGCTGAGTGGTTCTCATATGAATAACTGTTGAACTAATAAGAGCCAATTTTACCTTGTCTTCTCCTGTTGAATAAAATGTTTTGCAGATTCTAGCTTAGTCCATGGCACTCTTGCACTATTATTATTTTCATATCATTCGGTCGTGCATGTGAAAGGCAATAATGACGATATTCAATGAGCTGGCCGTGGCAAAGAGAAACTGGTATGAACTCAACTTGTCTTGTCTGTGTAAATATGTTTAACCTAGTGCCCATGATTTTGCCCGTTGTGATTAAACATGTTTGCAATGACAATTAGATATTATAGTTTCTCATGCCATGCATAAGTAGCTGGGAGTGGTTAATGATTTATCTTGGATATCAACATAGCGTTAAAATGGTTGTGATGTAGTATGATGATATGGTATCCTCCTGTGAATGTTCGAGTGGCTTGACTTGGTACATGTTCATGCATGTAGTTGAATCAAAACTAACATAGCCTCTATAATGTTTATGCTCATGGTGTTCATATACTACTCATGCTAGTATCCAATGTTACTTATGCATAATGCCTGGTTATGATCGTTGTTGCTCTCTAGCTGGCCGCTTCCCAGTCTTAAATTGCTAGCGTTAGCCTGTACTAAGTGGGAATTCTGCTTGTACATCGAAAACTAAGCAAATTTGCATGTGCCACCTCTAAAAACTTCTAAATTTTTTTATCCATTTTGTGTGCCTGGATCGTTCATGGAACGACAGGAGGTGGTCGATATCTTCCGTGCTAAGCATGTTATCCTCAGGTCGAGTGTTTATTCACTCGCCATCGCACGACGAAATGAGCGGTAATAGGGATTCCCAGTCTCGAACTCACAAAATGCAAATAATTAAACAAAACTCCCCTAGACTGTTGTTGGTTTGGACGGCACCCGTTGTTTCGGACAAGCCGTGGAATGTGATTGTTGGTGGAGGGGGAGTAAACCTTTTATCACTTGGGAACCGCCACTAGCGTGCTGAGCATGGAAGATGTTGATAACTGATGGTCGTGAAGTTAATGAGAAGGGTGCATGTCAAAATATCATTTATCTTTGTTTTAAAAATTAAGCTCTGGCACCTCTGCAAATTACTGCTTCCCTCTGCGAAGGGACATTCTATTTACTTTTATGTTGTGTCATCACCTTCTATAAACAAGCGCCAGAAACTGAGTAGAGCACAACGGTCATGATTTATGCATTGTGTATAGCTAATGTTGGGTGCATCATGACTGGATCTTTTCTACCATGAATTACAATGTTTAGTCGCTGCTTGAACTTCGGAGGTGCTCTGCATTTATGTTTTGCGGTCTCAGAAAGGGCTAGCGAGATACAATTATTGTCATATTATATCATGATTGTTTTGACAATGTGTTGCTATTTGAGATGTCTTATTATTGCTCTCTAGCTGATTATGCCATTGATATGAATCATTATAATCTTTAAGAGTTATTGTTGACATGGTTACTTATAATGTTGGCTGAAAACCTGGGTGCTATTTAAGCTTATTTATGCAAACAAGAGCAAAAGAGTCCGTAAAAGGTTTTCGTTCTCACTTTCAGTTTATCAATTGAATTGCTTGAGGACAAGAAAAGGTTTAAGCTTGGGGGAGTTGATACGTCTCCAATGTATCTACTTTTTCTCACGCTTTTCCTCTTGTTTTGGACTCTAATTTGCATGATTTGAATGAAGCTAACCCCGGACTGACGCTGTTTTCAGCAGAACTACCATGGTGTTGTTTTTGTGCAGAAATAAAAGTTCTCGGAATGGAACGAAACTTTTTGAGGATTTTTTATACCAATAATAAGAATTTCTAGAGCCAAGACCCACCGGAGAGGGGCCCATGGGTTGCCACAACCCACCAGGGCGCGCCCCCTCTCCTGGCGCGCCCAGGTGGGTTGTATCCACCTGGTGGCCCTGCTGATGACCCCCCTGATACTATAAATTCACATTATTCCAGAAAAAATCAGGGAGAAAGAATTATCGCAATCCACGAGACGGAGCCACCGCCAGGCCCTGTTCTTCCTCGGAAGGGCAGATCTGGAGTCCGTTTGGGGCTCCGGAGAGGGGGATCTTCGATCTTCGTCATCACCAACCTATCTCCATCGCCAATTCCATGATGCTCCCCACTGGGAGTGAGTAATTGCTTCATGGGCTCGCTGGTCGGTGAGGAGTTGGATGAGATTCATCATGTAATCGAGTTAGTTTTGTTAGCGCTTGATCCCTAGTATCCACTATGTTCTTAGATTGATGTTGCTATGACTTTGCCATGCTTAATGCTTGTCACTTTGGGCCCGGGTGCCATGATTTCAGATCTGAACCATTTATGAATTCATCATTGTATCCATGTTTTAGATACGATCTTGCAACTTATAGTCACCTACTACGGTTATGATCCGGCAACCCCGGAGTGACAACAACCGGGCCCACTCCTGATGATGACCGTAGTTTGAGGAGTTCATGTATTTACTATGTGTTAATGCTTTGTTCCCGTTCTCTATTAAAAGGAGGCCTTAATATCCTTAACTTTCCAATATGGACCTCACTGCCACGGGAGAGTAGGACAAAAGATGTCATGCAAGTTCTTTTAATAAAGCACGTATGACTATTTACGGAATACATGCCTACATTATATCGATGAACTTGAGATAGTCCCGTATCGCCCTAGGTTATAACTATCACATGATGAATATCATCCAACAAGTCACCGATTCAATGCCTATTAATTTATCCATATTGTCTCTGCTAAGTTACTACTGCTATCATCACTGTTACGCTTGCTACAAATTTACTGCTATCACTGTTACTGTTACCATTGACTCCCATAGTAGCATTTAGGGAATTAAAGCTACTGATTGAAATGGTCTTATTTGGAGTCCTTAATTCATGCATCATTATGTAGTTTGGACTCCAACTTCTAACCCCCACCAGCAAGTGGTGCCTTGAGTACGTCTTCACACAGTACAGTACAATAGAATATAAATATGAAAAATTGTCCGTTTGACCATCATGTAATTTGACCATCTCAAAGTTGAATTGGAAGAATAATCTAAATTGATGCTTGATTGGCTGAAGGCCTGGTTGATTATTCAAAACAAGGCTGCCTTCATTAGGTGCTGCAGCGCTACAGAATGATCCTCAGACCGACTTGCAAGCCCTTCAATGCCTCAAACTCCATCCCGGGGTGTCGTGAGAGGACGACCACAGCGCATTGCAGCTCTCAAGTGAGTTCTCCATTGCCTTCTTGTTCCACGAGCTTGACCGGTCATCAGTCCGTTCCTCAAGTAAACTGTTGAAGCGTGCGTGATAGAAATTACATGCCTCCTCAGGCTCTGGGCACTCTCAGTTCCTCACTTCCCCTGGCCCTTGTCCTCTACTCCCTTGTTTATGCATCTTCATTAGATTCTATAGCACCCCAAAATGATTCTAACACCGACCTCCATGCTCTCCGCTGCCTTAAACTCCATCTCACGACCTCTGCTGGACTCCTGGCCTCATGGAAAAATGACTCGCTGCAATTCTGCAGTTGGTCCGGTGTTACTTGCAGCAAGAGACATGCATCTCGTGTCACTGCACTGGACCTCGAGTCAAACTACTTTGCTACTGATCATATTGTTGCAGATAATTAATCTCCAGGTGTGGTTGAATTGACAACTCAGCTGCTAATACCTTCAAATATTCTTTGGCTCCCCTTGTGTCGAATCTATAAATTTGGGTTGAATACTCTACCCTCAAAAACTGTTGCGATCCCCTATACTTGTGGATTATCATATGTCCATGTAATCTTGTGGCTAATTTCAGATTTAAAAAGAAAACCATAGCCTAGCATCAAGTGAAACTATGAAAGCTAAAACAAACAGTTTGACACACAACCGTGCTGAAGTTACCTTGTACCACAAGTGGAGAAAACATAGAATGGCAGTACTACGAAAGAAACACAAAGGAAAGGAACAACAATGAGACTAATTGCCTTAGCGCTTCCCTCCTCCCACTGAGATAAATAGTTTGAGAGGTAACATAGGCACTATGGCAATTTCGTTAAGAAGGAAAATGGAAAACAATTTATCAGGGCGATGCACTCCAGTCATTATCCTGTCTCTTAGACTGCTTGTGTTAGTAATGTGTTTTTGCATGGATTCCAAGACGATTGCCTGATTTTCCTATCTCCCTGTTATTTGAACATGAGCAACATGCATACCAAGCCTATTGCCACTTACACTATATATTGCATCTTGCCTCTAATGGCACTAATACTTGTGGGGTGCCAATTACTATGCTTTATTTTTCAACATTTTCAGTTTTCTTTCATGTCTAAAAAATCCCTAGTTTTTCAACATTTATTTAGATTACTATGCTATGTTTTTCAACATTTTCAGTTTTCTTCCATGTCTAACAAATCCCTAGTTTTTCAACATTTATTTAGATTACTATGCTCTGTTTTTCAACATTTTCAGTTTTTTCATGTCTAAAAAATCCCTAGTTTTGAAGGGTGCCAATTGCCATTGCCAACTAACCTACGAATTGGTCTCTTCTGCTACTTATCAGAGATGGGGGAGGCCGCCACCGCAGGCTACGCTCTGCCACACCGGAGTACGACTTGGAAGGTTTCAAGTTCTTCACGATCATACTTGAGAATTCCTCCAAGAGGCAGGTTTATAAAAGGAGAGATCTCCCCTTCACCCACCTCTTTATCATAACTCTGCTGTTTGCTACATCACTCCTTGATCCATGTTGCAGAGGCTTCCTGACACTTTTACGGAGATGCCGGATGGCCATCGACCAAAGAATGTGAAGCTGCGACAAGCCAGTAGCGGGCTTCGCAGGATTTGGGACGTGGAGGTGGTGATCAGGAATGGCCAAATGTACCTGTGTCGTGCCTACGACCTGAGCACGGGTACTTCCTTGTCTTCAGGTATGACGGCGAGGCCATGTTCACCGTGAAGGCGTTCAACACGACTATGTGCCGCATGTGCTACCAGGACGATGACAATGCCAGTACGCTCTGCCTCTTCTTCCTCTCCATTTGGCTTTGTCTCACATAGATTGTTAAAAAAAACTTTGTTGCATTTGGTCAGGCAATCGGAGCAGCGGCAGTGACTCTGGCTATAGCCAAAGCAGCAGTGAGTCTGGCAACATCGAAAGCAACAACGAGGATGATCCGAAATGGAGTGGGGAAGAAGAGGAGCAGAGTGGGGATGTGGAGGTGCAGCCTATTCTGTCAGACAATGACCTTGCGATGGTGGTGGCTGACGATGGCCAAGCGATGGTGGTCGCTGAAGATGGGCAAGAGATGGTGGTGGCTGAGGATGACCTAGCGATGGTGCTGCCTGAAGATGGCCTCGCGATGGTGGTGGTGCCTGACAATGACCTCGTGATGGTGGTGGCACCGGCGATCCCACGGCAGGGTGACATGACCATGCCAATTGTGGTAGAAGAGTACATCCCACTGCCTCGCTGCTCTAAGCGCGTCAGGATGATGAAGGAGAAGGAGAGAAGGAGTGAACTATGTCAGGTATGTCAGATCTCCAAAATGATCTATACTTAGCTTTGCTTCCTCCGAAATGACCTAAGTTAGCTCTAATATGTTTAGTTACCTAGGTTTTCTCAATAATGATATACACTTGGCTTACTTATGTAAAAAATGGCATTATTAGCTTACTTAGGTTTGAAATGGCATAACAATCTTGGTAACCTCATGTATGTCATATAGTTAGCTTATTTTCCTCAAAAATGACATAATAAGCCTAAGTAGCTCCAAAATGATCAATTTTACCTAAGTTAGCCCTAAGTTAGCTCTAAAATGCTAAATTAGCTCTAACATGCTTAGTTACCTGGGTTATCTCAAGAAAGACCTATACTTAGCTTACTTATGTCAAAAATGGCATAATATGCTTAGTTAACTCAAAAATGGCATAAGTTTACCTAGGTTATCTCCCAAATGACCAAGTTTACCTAGGTTAGCTCCAATATGATCCATTTTACCTAGGTTAGCTTCAAAATGACCTATTTACCTAGCTTAGCTCTAAAATGACCTACACACTTAGAATTTTTACCTAGCTTACTTAGAAGAAGAAGATAAAGAAGAGGAGAGGAGAAAAAGAAAGAGAAGATAAATTCGTCTTCCTCTTCTTCTTTTTCTTCTTCCTTTTATTCTTTTTCTGCTAGCTAGTCTTCTTCTTGTTCTTCTTCTTCTTCTAACTTTCATCTTTCACAATTTGCAGATTTGCTTTAGATGAGGAAGCTAGCATTGATGGAGTGTACTCTTATCCTTGTGCTTCCTTTTTGTTTATGGAAACTTCTTTTGGATATGTATGTATATATGGATATGTTGTTGGAAATCATTGTATGTTGGATATGTTGTTGGAAACTTGTATGTTTCTTATGCTTGTTGAAATTCTTATGAAATGTATGTGTGTGTGTATCTGTGAAATTCTGTGAAATCAAATGAATTTAAGAAAAAACAGGGGCTATACACGCACTTTGCCATCAGCTGGCAGACATCAAAGAGCTTTGCCAGCAGTGAGCTGACGGCAAAGCTGCCATGTGGCAGCTACCTATGCAACCTAGGGGGCCTATATGCTTTCTTTGCCGTCTGCCGCCAGACGGCAAAGAACTTTGCCTCTTTGCTGTTTGCCAGCAGAGGACAAAGCGCACCGTTAACCCCCCTAATGGCGATAAGCTGCCACGTGTGCCGTCCAGGTCCTTTGTCGTCTGCTGGCAGACGACAACCATTTCATCTTTGCCGTCCGCTGGAGCCCTTCGTCATAGCCTATTCAGCCGGACTTGTTGCCATCTGCTAGCTGACGGCAAATGCCTTTGCCATCCGCCAGGCATGCCTTTGCAATCAGCCATGGCAGATGGCAAAGTGCCTAATTCCTGTAGTGGAGGCCAAAGTCCATAACAGTAAACTCATAATGTCCATTAAGTGTTTGGAAAGCAGTCTTAAATTCTTCTCCTAGGGGCAGCCTGCTTAGTGGTAACTAGCCTTGAGATTCAGTTTGGAGAACCAAACAACACTTGATAGTTCAACCAATAACTCGTCTATAATGGGCAATGGATACTTCCTCTTTACGGTTGTAGCCTTTAAGAGCACGTAATCCACAACCATCATCCATTCTCCTCCCTTCTTTTTAACTATATGAACAAGAGAATAAAAAGGGTTGGTATTGAGCCTGATCATTCCAAATTTGAGCAAGTTATGATTTTTCCCAATTCATCCTTTAAATGAGGAACTATCATGCAGGGTATCATGGAAATGGGCCTAGCACTGGGAATTAACGGAATAGTATGGTCATAATTTCTTCTTGGTGGCAACCCTTCTGGGCTGGCAAATACAGTGGCATCGTTATCTAGAATTTGCTGCATATGTGGAGAAAATAGGTGTATGATCTTCAACTTGTAGTGTAGATATTGAAACACAAGTGAGTGCAAAATCTTCTAGCAGCAATCATTGCAATATAACCAACTCACCCTTCCTGTAAAATGGGATCCACTTATGCGACAGTCTACATGCATAGAGAGCCAGTCCAAACCAAGTATGTCATCACAAGTACTAAGTCGTAGTAATCTAAAACCAGAAGAAAAAGTATGTCCATTGCACTTCCAAGAGAAAGCAGGTAATTTGTGCTGACACTTAATTGTAGTTCCTCCTACAACAATGACTAAAACAAGCACAGTGACTGTAACTCCAATTAGTAATTGGATGTTCAGGAAATCGTTAACTGGTAGCTGCTCGGTCGGTTTAGGAGTAGCGATTTATTGGTGAAATGGTCTGTTAACTGGATTAATCGGTCGACCATTAATTGGTAGATTGAATAGGAATTTGCCCACATATATCTAGTCTTTTTATGTATTATACCATACTCTCATGCTCCCAGCTATGTAATATACCAAACCATGCTGCTGTACACTGATGTCTACTACAAAACTTGTTCTTGTAGACTTGTGTTGGACCTCCAAGCGCAGAGTTTTGTAGGACAGTAGCAATTTTCCCTCAAGTGGATAACCTAAGGTTTATCAATCCGTGGGAGGCGTAGGTGAAGTTGGTCTCTCTCAAAGCACCCTGCAACCAAATAATAAAAAGTCTCTTGTGTCCCCAACACACCAAATACAATGGTAAATTGTATAGGTGCACTAGTTCGGCGAAGAGATGGTGATAGAAGTGTAGTAATGATAGTAGATATTGGTTTTTGTAGTAGGAACAATAAAAACAACAAGGTAGCAATTGATAAAATGAAGCACAAACGGTATTGCAATGCTTGAAAATGAAGCCTAGGGTCCGTACTTTCGCTAGTGCAATCTCTCAACAATGCTAATCTAATTGGATCATATAACCACGTGCGATGAAGAATCACTCCAAAGTTCCTATCTAGCGGAGAACATAAGAAGAAATTGTTTGTAGCTATTCTTTCCGCTCGATCTATCAAGAGTTCATACTAAAATAACACCAAGTTATTCTTTCCAATCGATCTATCAAGAGTTCGTACTGGAATAACACAAAAGCAAATTCAGATTCATAATACTCAATCCAACACAAAAGAACCTCAAAGAGTGCCCCAATATTTCTACCGGAGAAACAAAAGACGAGAATGTGCATCAACCCCTATGCATAGATTACCCCAATGTCAACTCGGGAATCCGTGAGTTGAGTGCCAAAACATATACCGAGTGAATCAATATAATACCCCATTGTTGCCACAGGTATTCATATGCAAGACATATGTGAAGTGCTCTCAAATCCATAAAAGTATTCAATCCGATAAAATGAAATCTCAAAGGGAAAACTCAATTCATCACAACAAGATAGAGAGAGGAAAACACCATATGATCCAACTATATTAACAAAGCCCCCGATACATCAAGATCGTGCCATCTCAAGAACACGAGAGAGAGAGATAGAGAGATTAAACACATAGCTATTGGTACAAACCCTCAGCCCCGAGGGTGGACTACTCCCTCCTCAACATGGTGACCGCCGGGATGATGAAGATGGCCATCGCTGATGATTTCGCCCTCTGGAGGAGTGGCGAGACGAGGTCTAGATTGGATTTTCATGGCTATAGAGGCTTGTGGCGGCGGAACTTCTGATCTAGGGTTATTTCTGATGGTTTCTCTATTTATAGGATTTTTTGGTGTCGGTTTCACGCGAAGATGGGCCTCGAGGTGAGCAAAACCCACCGGGGCACGAACAAAGGCCCGGGCGTGCCCCGGTGTCTTGTGGCCTACTCCTTCAGCTTCTGGTCCTTCCACGAAGCTTCGGGGGTCTCTTTTGTTCCAAAAAAATTGTCAAAAAGTTTCAGCTCATTTGGAGAACTTTCATTTCTGCACAAAAAACAACATCACGGTAGTTCTGCCGAAAACAGCGTCAGTCCGGGTTAGTTCCATGCAAATCATCCCAAAACCATATAAAATTGTTGTAACATGGCATGAATACTTCATAAATTATAGATACGTTGAAGACGTATCATATACACATATAAAAAGTATAGAGAGGAGGTAAAATTATTAGGGATTTTTAGTTTTGTGCCCCTGGTTCCTTAGCTCTACTCATTCATCCCTGTGCTCTTAACTTTTGCTCAATTTTCCCCACACCCTTAGCAGAAACCCTCATAACTGGGCACAACGGACGTTGCCGTCGGGTCAAAGGCTTGACCGTTAACTCTGACTAGTGGGGCCACGCTGGACTGTGTCGTCCATTCGACCTGACAAGTGGGGCCGCATTGGGTGGTGTCGCTGTTCAACCGTTGGGCTGTGGTTTCATTGGGCCGTCCCTTGCATTAAATGTGTGCACACGCCGCCAGGACAGAAGCCTGCTATACAAGCACCTAGCAAAGCCTGCATGCATGCGTCGATTGAGCCTCCATGCGCCGATGCCATGATCCCACGATGCGCCAACCGAGCCTGCATGCGTCGATGCGTCCGCCATGATGCACTGACCGAGCAGCTTTCTTGCACGCCAGCCACCACGGATGTGTCGGGGAACGTAGTAATTTCAAAAGGAATTCCTATGCACACGCAAGATCATGGTGATGCATAGCAACGAGAGGGGAGAGTGTTGTCCACGTACCCTCGTAGACCGAAAGCGGAAGCATTAGCAAAACGCGGTTAATGTAGTCGTACGTCTTCATGATCTGACCGATCCAAGTACCGAACGCACGACACCTCTGAGTTCAGCACATGTTCAGCTCGATGACGTCCCGCGAACTCTGGTCCAGCAGAGCTTCGCGGGAGAGTTCTGTCAGCACGACGGCGTGATGATGATGATGATGATGTTGCTACCGACATAGGGCTTCGCCTAAGCACCGCTACGATATGACCGAGGTGGAATTTGGCGGAGGGGGGCAACACACACGGCTGGGAGAGATCAACAGATCAACTTGTGTGTTTTTGGGTGCCCCCTGCCCCCGTATATAAAGGAGCAAGGGAGGAGGAGGCCGTCCCTAGGAGGGGCGCGCCAAGGGAGTAGGATTCCTACTCCTAGTACGAGTAGGTTTCTTCCTTTCCTAGTCCAACTAGGAGAAGGGGGGAAAGGAGGGGAGTGGAGAAGGAAGGGAGAGGGGGCCGCGCCCAAACCCCTTGTCCAATTTGGACTGGGCTTGGGAGGGGCGCGCGCCACCTCCTGGCTGCTGCCTCTCCTTCCCACTAAGGCCCATTAAGGCCCAATACTACTTCCCTGTATTCCCTTAACTCCCCGGTACTCCAAAAAATACCTGAATCACTCGGAACCTTTCCGATGTCCGAATATAGTCGTCCAATATATTGATCTTGACGTCTCGACCATTTCGAGACTCCTCGTCATGTCCCCGATCTCATCCGGGACTCCGAACTACCTTCAGTACATCAAAACATATAAACTCATAATATAACTGTCATCGAAACTTTAAGCTTGCGGACCCTACGGGTTCGAGAACTATGTAGACATGACTGAGACACGTCTCCGGCCAATAACCAATAGCGGAACCTGGATGCTCATATTGGCTCCCACATATTCTACGAAGATCTTTATCGGTCAAAGCGCATAACAACATATGTTGTTCCCTTTGTCATCGGTATGTTACTTGCCCGAGATTCGATCGTCGGTATCTCAATACCTAGTTCAATCTCATTACCGGCAAGTCTCGTTACTTATTCCGTAATACAACATCCCGCAACTAACTCATTAGTTGTAATGCTTGCAAGGCTTATAGTGATGTGCATTACCGAGTGGGCCCAGAGATACCTCTCCGACAATCCGAGTGACAAATCCTAATCTCGAAATACGCCAACCCAACAAGTACCTTCGGAGACACATGTAGAGCACCTTTATAATCACCCAGTTACGTTGTGACGTTTGGTGGCACACAAAGTGTTCCTCCGATAAACGGGAGTTGCATAATCTCAGTCATAGGAACATGTATAAGTCATGAAGAAAGCAATAGCAACAAACTAAACGATCAAGTGCTAAGCTAACGAAATGGGTCAAGTCAATCACATCATTCTCCTAATGATGTGATCTCGTTAATCAAATGACAACTCATGTCTATGGTTAGGAAACATAACCATCTTTGATCAACGAGCTAGTCAAGTAGAGGCATACTAGTGACACTCTGTTTGTCTATGTATTCACACATGTATTATGTTTCCGGTTAATACAATTCTAGCATGAATAATAAACATTTATCATGATATAAGGAAATAAATAATAACTTTATTATTGCCTCTAGGGCATATTTCCTTCAGTCTCCCACTTGCACTAGAGTCAATAATCTAGTTCACATCGCCATGTGATTTAACATCAATAGTTCACATCACCATGTGATTAATACCCATAGTTCACATCGTTATGTGACCAACACCCAAAGGGTTTACTAGAGTCAATAATCTAGTTCACATTGCTATGTGATTAATACCCAAAGAGTACTAAGGTGTGATCATGTTTTGCTTGTGAGGGAAGTTTAGTCAACGGGTCTGCCATATTCAGATCTGTATGTATTTTGCAAATTTCTATGTCAACAATGCTCTGCACGGAGCTACTCTAGCTAATTGCTCCCACTTTCAATATGTATCCAGATTGAGACTTTGAGTCATCTGGATCAGTGTCAAAACTTGCATCGACGTAACCCTTTATGATGAACCTTTTGTCACCTCCATAATCAAGAAACATATCCTTATTCCACTAAGGATAATTTTGACCAATCTCTAGTGATCTACTCCTAGATCACTATTGTACTCACTTGCCAAACTCAGGGCAGGGTATACAATAGGTCTGGTACACAGCATGGCATACTTTATAGAGCCTATGGCTGAGGCATAGGGAATGACTTTCATTCTCTCTCTATCTTCTGCCGTGGTCGGGTTTTGAGTCTTACTCAACTTCACACCTTGTAACACAGGCAAGAACTCCTTCTTTGACTGTTCCATTTTGAACTACTTCAAAATCTTGTCAAGGTATGTACTCATTGAAAAACTTATCAAGCGTCTTGATCTATTTCTATAGATCTTGATGCTCAATATGTAAGCAGTTTCACCAAGGTCTTTCTTTGAAAAACTCCTTTCAAACATTCCTTTATGCTTTGCAGAATAATTCTACATTATCTCTGATCAACAATATGTCATTCACATATACTTATCAAAAATGCTGTAGTGCTCCCACTCACTTTCTTGTAAATACAAGCTTCACCGCAAGTCTGTATAAAACTATATGCTTTGATCAACTTATCAAAGAGTATATTCCAACTCCGAGATGCTTGCACCAGTCCATAGATGGATCGCTGGAGCTTGCATATTTTGTTAGTACCTTTAGGATTGACAAAACCTTCTGGTTGCATCATATACAACTCTTCTTTAATTCCATTAAGGAATGTAGTTTTGTTTATCCATTTGCCAGATTTCATAAAATATGGCAATTTCTAACATGATTCGGACAGACTTAAGCATAGATACGAGTGAGAAACTCTCATCGTAGTCAACACCTTGAACTTGTCGAAAACCTTTTTGCGACAGTTCTAGCTTTGTAGATAGTAACACTACTATCAGCGTCCGTCTTCCTCTTGAAGATCCATTTAATCTCAATGGCTCGCCGATCATTGAGCAAGTCAATCAAAGTCCATACTTTGTTCTCATACATGGATCTCATCTCAGATTTCATAGCCTCAAGCCATTTCGCAGAATCTGGGCTCAACATCGCTTCCTCATAGTTTGTAGGTTCGTCATGATCAAGTAACATGACCTCCAGAATAGGATTACCGTACCACTCTAGTGCGGATCTCACTCTGGTTTACCTACGAGGTTCGGTAGTAACTTTATCTGAAGTTACATGATCATCATCATTAGCTTCCTCACTAATTGGTGTAGTAGTCACAGGAACAGATTTCTGTTATGAACTACTTTCCAATAAGGGAGCACGTACAGTTACCTCATCAAGTTCTACTTTCCTCCACCTCACTTCTTTCGAGAGAAACTCCTTCTCTAGAAAGGATCCATTCTCAGCAACGAATATATTTCCTTCGGATCTATGATAGAAGGTGTACCAAACATTTTCTTTTGGGTATCCTATGAAGACGCACTTCTCCGATTTGGGTTTGAGCTTATCAGGTTGAAACTTTTTCACATAAGCATTTCAACCTCAAACTTTAAGAAACGACAACTTAGGTTTCTTGCCAAACCATAGTTCATACGATGTCGTCTCAACGGATTTAGATGGTGCCCTTTTTAACATGAATGCAGCTGTCTCTAATGCATAACCCCAAAACTATAGTGGTAAATCGGTAAGAAACATCATAGATTGCACTATATCCAATAAAGTACGGTTATGACATTCGGACACACCATTATGTTGTGGTGTTCCAGGTGGCATGAATTTGTGAAACTATTCCACATTGTTTTAATTGAATACCAAACTCGTAACTCAAATATTTTACTTCTACGATCATATCGTAGAAACTTCTATTTTTGTTACGATGATTCTCCACTTCACTCTGAAATTCTTTGAACTTTTCAAATGTTTCAGACTTGTGTTTCATCAAGTAGATATACTCATATCTGCTCAAATCATCTATGAAGATCAGAAAAGAATGATACCTACCGTGAGCCTGAATATTCATCGGACCACATACATTAGTATGTATGATTTTCAACAAATCTGTTGCTCGCTCCATTGTTCCAGAGAACGGAGTCTTAGTCATCTTGCCCATGAGGCATGGTTCGCAAGCATCAAGTGATCCATAATCAAGTGATTCCAAAAGCCCATCAGCATGGAGTTTCTTTATGCGCTTTACACCAATATGACCTAAACGGCAGTGCCACAAATAAGTTGCACTATCATTATTAACTTTGCAAATTTTGGCTTCAATATTATGAATATGTGTATCACTACGATCGAGATCCAACGAACCATTTTCATTGGGTGTATAACCATAGAAGGTTTTATTCATGTAAACAGAACAACAATTATTCTCTAACTTAAATGAATAACCGTATTGCAATAAACATGATCAAATCATATTCATGCTCAACGCAAACACCAAATAACACTTATTTAGGTTCAACACTAATCCCGAAAGTATAGGGAGTGTGCGATGATGATCATATCAATCTTAGAACTACTTCCAACACACATCGTCACTTCACCCTTAACTAGTCTCTATTCATTCTGCAACTCCCGATTCGAGTTACTAATCTTAGCAACTGAACTAGTATCAAATACTGAGGGTTGCTATAAACACTAGTAAAGTACACATCAATAACATGTATATCAAATATACTTTTTGTTTACTTTGCCATCCTTTCTTATGCGCCAATTACTTGGGGTAGTTCCGCTTCCAGTGACCAGTCCCTTTGTACTAGAAGCACTTAGTCTCAGGCTTAGGTCCAGACTTGGGCTTCTTCACTTGAGCAGCAACTTGCTTGCCGTTCTTCTTGAAGTTCCCCTTCTTCCCTTTGCCCTTATCTTGAAACTAGTAGTCTTGTTAACCTTCAACACTTGATGCTCTTTCTTGATTTATACCTTCGTCGATTTCAGCATCGCGAAGAGCTCGGGAATTACTTTCGTCATCCCTTGCATATTATAGTTCATCACGAAGTTCTAGTAACTTGGTGATAGTGACTAGAGAATTCTGTCAATTACTATCTTATCTGGAAGATTAACTCCCACTTGATTCAAGCAATTGTAGTACCTAGACAATCTGAGCATGTTCTCACTGGTTGAGCTATTCTCCTCCATCTTGTAGGGGAAGTACCGTTAGAGGTCTCATACCTCTCGACACGGGCATGAGTATGAAATACCAGTTTCAACTCTTGGAACATCTTATATGCTCCATGGCGTTCAAAACATTTTTGAAGTCCTGGTTCTAAGCCGTAAAGCATGGTGCACTTAACTATCAAGTAGTCATCATACCGAGCTTTTGTCAAAACATTCATAACTTCTGCATCTGCTCCTGCAATAGGTATGCCACCCAGCGGTGCATCAAGGACATAATTCTTCTATGCAACAATGAGGATAAACCTCAGATCACGGATCCAATCCGCATCATTGCTACTAACATCTTTCAACTTAGTTTTCTCTAGGAACATATATAAAAAAACGGGGAGCAACATCGCGAGCTATTGATCTACAACATAGATATGCTAATACTACCAGGACTAAGTTCATGATAAATTAAAATTCAATTAATCATATTACTTAAGAACTCCCACTTAGATAGACATCCCTCTAATCATCTAAGTGATGACATGATCCAAATCAACTAAACCATAACCGATCATCACGTGAAATGGAGTAGTTTTCAATGGTGAACATCACTATGTTGATCATATCTACTATCTGATTCACGCTCGACCTTTTGGTCTCAGTGTTCCGAGGCCATATCTGCATATGCTAGGCTCATCAAGTTTAACCTGAGTATTCTACGTGTGCAAAACTGGCTTGCACCCGTTGTAGATGGACGTAGAGCTTATCACACCCGATCATCACGTGGTGTCTAGGCACGACGAACTTTGGCAACGGTGCATACTCAGGGAGAACACTTTTATCTTGAAATTTAGTGAGAGATCATCTTATAATGCTACCGTCAATCAAAGCAAGATAAGATGCATAAAAGATAAACATCACATGCAATCAATATAAGTGATATGATATGGCCATCATCATCTTGTGTTTGTGATCTCCATCTCCGAAGCATCGTCATGATTTCCATCATCACCGGCATGACACCATGATCTCCATCATCTTGATCTATATCAATGTGTCGTCACATGGTCATCTCGCCAACTATTGCTCTTGCAACTATTGCTATCGCATAGCGACAAAGTAAAGCAATTATTTGGCGCTTGCATCTTATGCAATAAAGAGACAACCATAAGGCTTCTGCTAGTTGCCGATAACTTCACCAAAACATGATCATCTTATACAACAACTTATATCTCATCACGTCTCGACCATATCACATCACAACATGCCCTGCAAAAACAAGTTAGACGTCCTCTACTTTGTTGTTGCAAGTTTTACGTGGCTGCTACGGGCTGAGCAAGAACCGTTCTTACCTATGCAGCAAAATCACAACGATAGTTTGTCAAGTTAGTGATGTTTTAACCTTCTCAAGGACCGGGCGTAGCCACACTCAGTTCAACTAAAGTTGGAGAAACTGAGACCCGCCAGTCACCTGTGTGCAAAGCATGTCGGTAGAACCAGTCTCGCATAAGCGTACGCGTAATGTTGTTCCGGGCCATTTCATCCAACAATACCGCCGAACCAAAGTATGATATGCTGGTAAGCAGTATGACTTGTATCACCCACAACTCACTTGTGTTCTACTCATGCATATGACATCTACGCATAAAACCAGGCTCGGATGCACTGTTGGGGAACATAGTAATTTCAAAAAATTTCCTACGCACACGCAAGATCATGGTGATGCATAGCAACGAGAGGGGAGAGTGTTGTCCACGTACCCTCGTAGACCGAAAGCGGAAGCGTTAGCACAACGCGGTTGATGTAGTCGTACGTCTTCACGATCCGACCGATCCAAGTACTGAACGCACGGCACCTCCGAGTTCAGCACACATTCAGCTCGATGACGTCCCGCGAACTCCAATCCAGCAGAGCTTTACGGGAGAGTTCCGTCAGCACGACGGCATGATGACGGTGATGATGTTGCTACCGACACAGGGCTTCGCCTAAGCACCGCTACGATATGACCGAGGTGGAATATGGTGGAGGGGGCACCGCACACGGCTGGGAGAGATCAACAGATCAACATGTGTGTTTTTGGGTGCCCCCTGCCCCCATATATAAAGGAGCAAGGGAGGAGGAGGCCAGCCCTAGGAGGGGCGCGCCGAGGGAGTACGATTCCTACTCCTAGTAGGAGTAGGTTTCCTCCTTTCCTAGTCCAACTAGGAGAAGGGGGGAAAGGAGGGGAGTGGAGAAGGAAGGGAGAAGGGGGTCGCGCCCCAGACCCCTTGTCCAATTAGGACTGGGCTTGGGAGGGGCGCGCGCCACCTCCTGGCTGCTGCCTCTCCTTCCCACTAAGGCCCATTAAGGCCCAATACTACTTCCCCGTATTCCCTTAACTCCCCGGTACTCCGAAACATACCCGAATCACTCGGAACCTTTCCGATGTCCGAATATAGTCGTCCAATATATCGATCTTTACATCTTGACCATTTTGAGACTCCTTGTCATGTCCCCGATCTCATCCGGGACTCCGAACTACCTTCGGTACATTAAAACATATAAACTCATAATATAACTATCATCGAAACTTTAAGCGTGCGGACCCTACGGGTTCAAGAACTATGTAGACATGACCGAGACACGTCTCCGGCCAATAACCAAGAGCGGAACCTGGATGCTCATATTGGCTCCCACATATTCTATGAAGATCTTTATCGGTCAAACCGCATAACAACATACATTGTTCCCTTTGTCATCGGTATGTTACTTGCCCGAGATTCGATCGTCGGTATCTCAATACCTAGTTCAATCTCATTACCGGCAAGTCTCTTAACTCGTTCCGTAATACATCATCCCGCAACTAACTCATTAGTTGCAATGCTTGCAAGGCTTATAGTGATGTGCATTACCGAGTGGGCCCAGAGATACCTCTCCGACAATCGGAGTGACAAATCCTAATCTCGAAATACGCCAACCCAACAAGTACCTTCAGAGACACCTGTAGAGCACCTTTATAATCACCCAGTTACGTTGTGGAGTTTGGTGGCACACAAAGTGTTTCTCCGGTAAACGGGAGTTGCATAATCTCATAGTCATAGGAACATGTATAAGTCATGAAGAAAGCAATAGCAACAAACTAAACGATCAAGTGCTAAGCTAACGAAATGGGTCAAGTCAATCACATCATTCTCCTAATGATGTGATCCCGTTAATCAAATGACAACTCATGTCTATGGTTAGGAAACATAACCATCTTTGATCAACGAGCTAGTCAAGTAGAGGCATACTAGTGACACTCTGTTTGTCTATGTATTCACACATGTATTATGTTTTCGGTTAATACAATTCTAGCATGAATAATAAACATTTATCATGATATAAGGAAATAAATAATAACTTTATTATTGCCTCTAGGGCATATTTCCTTCAGGATGCAGCGATGGTCACTGCCGCTAGTTCCTCTCTTCTAGCTAGGTGGCTACATATTTGTGGCTTGTGTAAAAAAAGAGGCACTCCCTTGCTTAGCTCTACTCATTCATCCCTACTAACAAAGCTTGCTTGCATGCACTAGGTGGTTACTAACAAGGGAACCCTACTAACAAGCCGAGCTCTCTAAGAAAACAATCAACAAATATGCAGTCCCAATATGTAGATAGGGTCAACAAGCCCACAGCACGATCACATAGTTCAAACTAGGAAGAACTTAATAATATAATAGATAGAAAACTTAAGCTAACAAGCCCATAGCAACTCCAACATAGTTCAATTACAACTTAACATAACATAGACTAAAAAAAGATAGAGGGTTTAGAACCCTACCCGCCGCCTTCTCCACCTTGCTCCTCCTCCGGGCGCCCTTTTCACTGCTCCTTCGGGGCGTTGTCGATGGGGTACGGAAGAGTGTGCATGCGCGTCATGGCAGGGAATATGTTGGTGTACTCCATGAACCTGTTGTGGGTGGTGAAAGGATGAACTCGGAGCCACACCAAAACACTCGGCCGAGGAGGTAGAAGGCGTCAAATGTGTTGGTGAAGTGGGCAGGGAGAGCAACCACCACCCGGTTTTGGATGACCTCCTCGACGCGGAACATTGTTGGAGATCCCCTTGGGAGGTGGTGGTAGCCGGACGCGAGGAAGAACTCGGTGAAGTTCCTTGCGGTCCTTAGCCTTGATATCGCCCACACACGTAGTGTGCGATCAACGTACATGCTGGTAGGGTAGAGCCTCTCCGGCACGGTCGGTGGGAAGCGGTAGGTTGGTCCGGTGCACTGCATGCCTGAGGGATGTGCAGAAGAAGGAGAAGGGGTCGAAGAGTAAGAAGGGCAGATGGATGAGGGATGGCAGAGGCAGAGGGTGTGAGATGGCAGAGGTAGAGTGTGTCTTAAATAGCCGTAGTGCTAAGTGTTATTTGGCCATGGCAATAACGGGGTCAAATGTGAAGTTAGTAGCCCATTTTTCAAACCCACCGCAGCATCGGGAGTGTACACGTGTGGGAAATTGTGGTTTGAAAAGAAGAAGAAAAAGAAGCTAATTGCACGTGTGGGAATCCGTGGTCATATATATATATATTATGAACAAAAAGAGATAACTTTTGAAGGGCTTGTGGCCATTTCGCATGATAAAAATAAATTTAAAATTTTGGTCATTTTGCATGTTAAAAAAAGATAGAGGGTTTGTGGCCATTATACAAATGCAAAATGACCCATTTTTTAATAGTTTGTGGCCATTTTGCATGATAAAAATAAATTTAGCCCTTATAAATTTGGTCATTTTGCATTTGTATAGAAAAACATGAACTAAATTTTCTACACAATGTCAATTGATGTGTAATTTCAAACAATGCAAAAAAACAGAGCCAACACGTTCACAAAAAACAGAGCTAGCACGTTCACAAAAAATGACGCAATTCGACGGCCCAACCAGAGCTTGGTTTCCTTTTGGGCCCATTAACAATGTTTTTTTTCGCGGAGTTAGTGGTGGGCGAGCAGACGAGCACAACCAACATGATCGCCTCTTGCAGATCACCCCGCGATCCAAGGATGCAGAGCCATCCTTGTGATCCAACGACCAGGAGCCTGCCCGCAGCCTGCCCATCGAATCCTTCTAGAAGACCACATCTAAGGGCTGTCGCTTTTCACCAGGGTATAATCTGACGGCTGACATTCGGAGCTAGGGTTTGGCAAAACCCCGCGGGGTTTCAAGGGGTTTTGAGCTGGTCAACGGGGTTATGAAAGCTTTGGCTGAGCACAACTAATTTGAAAAAATCAAAAATATATGAAACCTTCGTCGTTCGTCGTTTTATAAGACACACTAACGAGGAAAAATACTAAACTTGGTATATGGTCATTTTCATGAAAAAAAACCCTAGCTGGCACGATCGAGGTCAAATGAGCACCATTAATTAAAAAAAATCAAAAAAATTATGAAACCTACGCACAATGTTGTCTTATGTGACATGTTACCAACCAAAAATCATAAACTTGGTCTGTGGTCATTTTCATGAGAAAACCTTCACACATCTGAGCTGTCACCTACAAGATTTCATAGAGTTCAAGGAGATGAGGTAGGGTTCCCTTCTGTTTTTGAAAAAATCACAAAAAATCACCAAAGCTTTATTTCAAAGTGAATAAGAAGGATCTGAACTTAGTTTTCCATTTTCATATTTTAAACGTGTTTTTAATAGTTTTTTATATTAAAGCATATTTTTCAAAAATATGAAGATTAATTCAAAAAAAGTGAGACTTCGAATCTACACTATACAGATTGAATAGGTGTTAATAAAAAACATTTGGCTCATTTAGAGTAGGTCCAAAAAACTTGATTACAAATGCAGTGTTTACCCTAGCGTGGGAGCTCATTTGGAGCACATTTCTCTAATTCAAATTTCTTTGACCTCCTCTAAATCACCTCAAATTTTGCACACAGGATCTCCTACACAAACATAGATAGTTTGCCAAGGTTTTTTTTGCATTTTCTTGAATTTACACAAACACACATAGATAATTTGCTAGTGGGAAAAAGCATGCATTTGATTTGATTAATAAACGTGAGACCAATAACATGAGTGATTAGTGAAGCAACACTGAAACAACACGTGTGATTAATGAAGCAACACTGAAGTGATCAGTGAAGGAACACTGAAACAACATGTCTGATCATTGCAGCACCTAAACTCATAGTTCACAACATCTAAACAGAACTAACCATACACCACAGGCAAATATAAGGATAGACAAATATAGATAGAATAATACGTTACTAGCATCACCATAGATTAAGTTCACACCATAAACTGCCACAATAAGTTTACCATAAGTAACCAGACCCTAAGTACCCAAAAGATTAAGATTCAGTTCACAACATCACACCATCACAGCATCATCACATCACTTCACGCCGGAGTCAGGGCCTTCACGAGCGCAGCATGCTGCCCCCTGATCATGTAGTGAAGGAAATATGCCCTAGAGGCTATAATAAAGTTGTTATTTATATTTCCTTATATAATGATAAATGTTTATTATTCATGCTAGAATTGTATTAACCGGAAGCTTAGTACATGTGTGAATACATAGACAAACAGAATGCCACTAGTATGCCTCTACTTGAGTAGCTCGTTAATCAAAGATGGTTAAGTTTCCTAACCATAGATATGAGTTGTCATTTGATGAACGGGATCACATCATTAGAGAATGAGGTGATTGACTTGACCCATCCATTAGCTTAGCACTATGATCATTTAGTTCCTTGCTATTGCTTTCTCCATGACTTATACATGTTCCTATGACTATGAGATTATGCAACTCCCGAATACCGGAGGAATAATTAGTGTGCTATCAAACATCAAAACATAAGTGGGTGACTATAAAGATGCTCTACAGGTGTCTCCGATGGTGTTTGTTGAGTTGGCATAGATCGAGATTAGGATTTTTCACTTCAATTGTTGGAGAGGTATCTCTGGGCCCTCTTGGTAATGCACATCACTATAAGCCTTGAAAGCAATGTGACTAATTAGTTAGTTGCGGGATGTTGCATTACGAAACGAGTAAAGAGACTTGCCGGTAACGATATTGAACTAGCTATTGAGATACCGATGATCGAATCTCGGGCAAGTAACACACCGATGATAAAGGGCACAACGTATGTTGCTATGCGGTTTGACCAATAAAGATCTTCGTAGAATATGTAGGAACCAATATGAGCATCTAGGTTCTACTATCGGTTATTGATCGGAAGTGAGTCTCGGTCATGTCTACATAGTTCTCGAACCCGTAGGGTCCGCATGCTTAACATTCGATGACGATCGGCACTGTGAGTTTATGTGTTTTGATGTACCGAAGGTAGTTTAGAGTCCCAGATGTGATGACGGACATGACGAGGAGTCTCAAAATGGCCAAGAAATAAAGATCAATATATTGGAAAGCTATGTTTGGACATCGGAATGGTTCCGGATGAGTTCAGGCATTTACCATAGTACCGCGGGGTTACCAGAACCCCACGGGGAGTCAATGGGCCTTATTGGGCCTTAGTGGGAGAGAGGAGGAGGCGGCCAGGTGAAGGGCGTGTCCCCCAAGCCCAATTCGAATTGGGTGGGGGGGCGACCTCCCTTTCCTCCCCTCTCTCTCCCTCTTCCTTCTTCTCCTACTCCTACTAGGAAGGTGGGAAACCTACTCCTACTGGGAGTAGGACTCCCCCCTTGGGCGCGCCCTATGAGGGCCGGCCTTCCCCTCCTCCACTCCTTTATATACGGGGGAGGGGGCACCCCATAGAGACACAAGTTGATTGTTTAGCCGTGTGCCGTGCCCCCCTCCATAGAATTCCACCTCGGTCATATTGTTGTAGTGCTTAGGCGAAGCCCTACGTCAATAACTTCATCATCACCGTCATCACGCCATCGTGCTGACAAAACTCTCCCTCGGCCTTAGCTGGATCAAGAGTACGAGGGACATCACCGAGCTGAACATGTGCAGATCGCGGAGGTGTCGTGCGTTCGGTACTCGATCGGTTGGATCGTGAAGACGTTCGCCTACATCAACCGTGTTTCATAACGCTTCTGCTTTCGGTCTATGAGGGTACATAGACATACTCTTCCCCTCTCATTGCTATGCATCTCCTAGATAGATCTTGCGTGATCGTAGGAAAATTTTGAAATACTGCGTTCCCCTACAGTGGCATCCGAGCCAGGTCTATGCATAAATGTTATATGCACGAGTAGAACACAAAGGAGTTGTGGGCATGGGCATATACATATTGCTTACTGTCACTAGTTGATTCTTGATTCAGCGGTATTGTTGGATGAAGCGGCTGAGACCGACATTACGCGCACGCTTACGCGAGACTGGTTCTACCAACGTTCTTCGCACACAGGTGGCTAGTGGGTGTCTGTTTCTCCAACTTTAGTTGAATCGGATTCAATGAACATGGTTATTTCTAAAGATCCAAAAGCAATCACTATACCATGTTGTGGTTTTTGATGCATAGGTAAGAACGGTTCTTGCTAAGCCCGTAGCAGCCATGTAAAACTTGCAACAACAAAGTAGAGGACGTCTAACTTGTTTTTGTAGGGCATGTTGTGATGTGATATGGTCAAGATGTGATTATATAAATTGTTGTATGAGATGATCATGTTTTGTAACACAGTTATCGGCAACTGGCAGGAGCCCTATGGTTGTCGCTTTATTGTATGAAATGCAATCGCCATGTAATTGCTTTACATTATTACTAAGCAGTAGCGATAGTCATAGAAGCAATAGTTGGCGAGACGACAACAATGCTACGATGGAGATCAAGGTGTCAAGACGGTGACGATGGTGATCATGACGGTGCTTTGGAGATGGAGATCAAAGGCACAAGATGATGATGGTCATATCATATCACTTATATTGGTTGCATGTGATGTTTATCCTTTATGCATCTTATTTTGCTTAGTACGACAGTAGCATTATAAGATGATTGTCGGTGTCAAAACCATTGGATCTCGGGTAGGGGGTCCCGAACTATGCGTCTAAGGTTGATGGTAACAGGAGACAGGGGACACGAAGTTTTACCCAGGTTCAGGCCCTCTTGATGGAGGTAATACCCCACGTATTGCTTGATTGATATTGATGACTACGAGTATTACAAGAGTTGATCTACCACGAGATCGTAATGGCTAAACCCTATAAGTCTAGCCTGCATGACTAAGGTATTGAGTATATCCTTTTCGAACTACACCCTCCGGTTTATATAGACACCGGGGGGATCTAGGGTTACATAGAGTCGGTTACATGAGATGGAATCTTCATAGTTGTTCACCAACCTTGCCTTCCACGCCAAGGAGAGTCTCATCCGGACACGGGTACAGTCTTCGATCCTCATATCTTCACAGTCCATCAGTCCGGCCCATAGATAACAGGCCAGACGCCCAAGGACCCCTTAGTCCAGGACTCCCTCAGTAGCCCCTGAACCTGGCTTCAATGACAAGGTATCCGGCGCATAGTGCTGTCTTCGACATTGCAAGGCGGGTTCCTCCTTCCGAACTCCTGAGTAGTCTCCAGACAAATTGATTGTGTCCGGACCTGTAACACTCACCGCACACAACCTCAGAGAGAATATAATAACACACAAGTCCAATCTGCTGACAACTTTAGTAATGCGACGTCACGCCTGTTCGGTCATAATTTCGAACCATTTCCCCCCCCCCATGTTTCGAGACACGGTTGTCATTGGCACATCTTGTCAAAGTAGAGATCGTGTCCCCTTATTACGGGATTCTCATCAATACGGGCGTGGGTAACCCAACCGCGCTGTTTACACAGCCCTTGGGAGCAGGCGAATTTTAAGGCGAATGGGGGGGGTGGCGTTCGATATTCACCGCCCTTATAAGGAGATAAGATTCCCCTTTATTCTCCCACGCTTTCTTCCTGCCTCTCCGTTCTCGAGCTCCAACGTCCAAGTTCTCGTTTCCCTGTCTCGAGAAAGCACTTCAACCATGTCCGGATCTGGAGGTCAAGGCAAATGGATGGCCTCCTCAGTTAAGGAGGAGGACATCGCCGAGCTTCGGGCGACCGGGTACCTGGCGAAGGAAATTTCCCACCGTCTTCCAGCCCGGGGACAAATCATCCCGCACCGAAGCCCAACGAGAGGGTAGTGTTCATCCCTCATTTCCTCCGCGGGCTAGGGTTTCCACTCCACCCCTTCGTCCGCGGGATAATGTTCTACTACGGGATAGACTTCCATGATCTATCCCCGAACTCCTTCCTCAATATCTCAGCGTTCATCGTCGTGTGTGAGGCCTTCCTCCGCATCCACCCCCACTTCGGGCTGTGGCTCAAAACCTTCAACGTGAAGCCCAAGGTGGTGGACGGACAGCACGCAGAGTGCGGGGGCGCCATGGTGAGCAAGCTCACCAATGTATTTTGGACAAAAGGCACATTCGTGGAATCCGTCAAGGAATGGCAGAAGCCATGGTTCTACATCACCGAACCTCGCAATGCCACCTGGGCCACGGCTGCCGAATTCAACTCCGGCGCCCCCGTGCAGCTCACCTCCTGGGTCGAGAAGAGCCCAAACTGGTGTTCGTCGGACGAGCTGATTGCACTGCAAACGCGTATCCAAAGTATGATTGATAGGGACATCAAGCTTGTCGACATAATCCAAGTGATGTTGGTGCGCCGAATCCTTCCCTGCCAGAGCCGAAGTCGTCCTCTATGGGATTTCAACCCGAAGAAACACCATACTCTGGTGAGGCTTTTCGAAATGACTCATGAAGATGCCTGGAAGTTGCTTTTCAAGGGCAACGAGATACTGCCGGCCACTGGCTCGGACCGGGGTCACGACATAAATCACCTCCCCAACGAGGTATGTTGTCTTCAACAAATCCCTTACTTGCTTGTTTCAAGGATGATATCTAAACTTCCATTACCATTGCTTTTTCAGTACTGGTTGAAGAAGGCGAAGCAGATCCGGTGTCCGCCCCCCTTGCCTGAGGATCCAGTCATCCCGTGCTTAGCAAAGATGCTGGAGTCGGCACCTTATAAGGCACCAGAGAAGAAGGTCACAGGAAAGGCCAAGGGGGACCCAGAGCGGCCCCCGTCTCAAGGGTACCTCAGACGTGATGTCCGAAGACAAGGCCCATTCCCCTGCCGCCGAAGACGACGTGGATGAGGAAGAGGAGGAGAGCGACTCTCCCCTTGATGGGGGAGGAAGAAGAGGGTGGCCTCCGCAACTCTGGAGGCGGAGGCGCCCGAAATGGGGAAGGGCTCCGTCACGGATAACTCCGCATGGGACATCGATGACAGTCCAGAGAGACGCCCCTGTGCTAAGCCTCGGGCCGCATCATAAGTAATAATACCTTATCCACCCATGAAGTTTCCCCTCCTCATTGTATTGAGATGGTTGGTTATGTTATTGTAGTCTGGCCCACAATAGCCCTCCGCGATCCTCGTCAGGAGGCTCGCTGGATTCCAAGGCGATGGTCAGCGACTCCCCGCCAGCCGCACCCTCCCCCAAGACCAGGGATGATGCAGAGGTACTGTCCCGAAGAACTGTTCCCGGCGGGGGAAAGGCTCAGGAGGCGCCCGAAGGCGAAACCTCCATCGCCGGACACCAAGGGGAATTAATTCCCCCGGAGACTGGCGGGGAGGTCCGTATACAATTCAGCCCTCAACCGGACTCCATTCCGGAGACCGAGGCGGCTTCGGAATCTAGCACGCACCCTCCTTCGAAAGAAGGGGGGATGCCTATTCCGCCGGTGGCCCCTGTCCAACCAGGGGCACCGGATAGTCTGCTGGAAGCGCAGCGAAGCGCTTCCATTATGGATGAGCACCGTGTCCTAATGGGCACGGTGATTGAAAGGGTTTAGTCTGCCAAGAGCGGACTAACCAAGGCCTACGGCAATCTGCTGACAGGTTTTGAGGTAAGTAATGCCAAAAGGAGAAAATCCCAATGTAGAAAGTAGCCCCTGAGACACTGTCCGGTGTTCGGAAAGAAAAAAACCGGATAGAGGATCAATCTCCGACGTCAGGAAACTAACTAAATTTTTCTTAACTACAGGCGTCGTTGCTGGCCGCGGCCTCGCATACTGCCGAAGTCTCTTGACTGAAGCAGAAACTGGTGGAGGCCGAGGGAGAGCTGAGCCAAGGGAAGCGGCAGCTCGAGAAGAAGCAAGGTAAGCAATAATCTGTTATATAGTCGAAAAGAAGAAAATGATATGCGATGACCAAAATGCCATGATTTGTATAGAAGCGACGGCCGAGGTCGAAGCCCTGAGAAAGGCCCTGGCCGAAGCCGAGGGGAAGGCTGTCCAACAGCAAGCCGCCCGTAAGAAGCTCAAGGCCAGGGTCGGCGAGGTCCAGTAGGAGCTCCAGGACATGGTGAAGAAGTGTGAAGCCTTGGAGCGCGAGGCGTCGGCTCGAGAGGCCGAACTTACCAAGGCTTGTCACAGCGTGGAGGCCGCACGGAATGAGGCCTGGGACGCTCTCCAGGAGATCCAGGAGGTAAAGAAGATCACTGCGGGTAAGGCGTTTAACATGCAAATCAAGATGCGGAGAGGAAGTACCTTTTACTAACCCGGATTCGGAGTTGCCCAGGGGCTTTTGTGGATCTGCCGCGTAGTGTATCCGATGCTGCGGAGTTCTTCCGAGACAGGGAAGGGGATTCTCTGAAGAAGCTGTTCTAGTCGCAGTATGCTGTGCCAGAACATCCGATGGCCTTTGTCAATCAACTGAAATAGTTGGTCGAGCCACACAGGATGGCTGAACTGGGCATGAAGGATTTAATAATCCGACTATGGCCCGCCGAAGCTATACCTAGCAGTTATTTTGGCCTCGTGAAGCGGGTGGTGGAGGATTGTCCGTGGCTAGACATCATCAAGCGATCAGTCTGCATCGAGGGTGCCCGCATGGCCTTCGCTTGTTGCAAGATGTGGTGGGCGAAGATGGATGCCGCCGAGGTGGCCCGAGGGCCGCCGGAGGGCAAGGAACACCGCACACCCGAGCGATATTTTGCGGATGTCCTGGAGGGATCTCGACTTGTAGCAACGCAGTGCGGGAAGGATGTTATTCTCGAATAAATACATTCATATTTTGCTTTGTATGATGAAAACAAATCTGCTTTGTAATATAATTTTTTATTATGTTTTAATTGTATCTCCTGTGCGGCCATGTTGTGTGAAATCTGAGGGTTGGACAGTCGCCGGCTTCTGCCCTCACGTAGGTAGTACGGAGGTGTTCAGGATGGTATCTAAACAATCTCGATCCAATTATATGGTCCTTGAAGGAGTTGTTTAGCGTGACGAACCAGGCAACCAGACTATACGGCTTGAACACCCTCACTTAGCCATAGGAGTTTTATAATAAAACATAGGTGCAACCCCTGGTATACGAACTAGGGTGCTGTCAGCGTCTGATTGATAAGTACTGATCCTTCGCGAAATGTGGGAAAAACTCCAACTATTTGAGACCTCTGAACAGCTGACCGGCTCTCGCCGCATCATGACAGTCAGTTTTCAACTTTCTCTACTGAGGTGCTCATCCGGTTTAGACCAGGGCACAATCACAGTAGTTCTCCCTTTACTACCCTAGCCGATGTAGCGGAACGTAGGGTAGCAAGCACAGGAGCCGGGCAACCCAACTATTGACCAAAGACATGATTCGGAGCCAATGCATATAATGCTAAATTCGGGGTGCCGAACTATACTTATAAGAAGTGTTCGGACTTTTGTTGCCGTAATGTTGGGTGCTGTAAAGCCCCTAGCAAACATCAAAACGTACCGAAGTGTATGGGTGCTACCTGATGGGGTTATCCACAGGGGAAAAGAAAAAAAAGGAAAGAGAGAAAGAAAACAAAGAAGATGTAAAGGTAAAAAGCTAGGGACCTACAGCTCCAGCTACAAACTGTTTTCATTGTAGTGTAATTAGTACGTCAAGGCACATTGATACAAGTAGTGCAATAAGCAACATGCTATTTAACATGCTGAAACTAGGGAATAGCTGCATGTGGGTCCTGGAAGACAGGTAGAGTTATCGTTAACGGAATCACCTAAAAAGTCCTCGTATGTCTGCGCTACTCGCCATCTTGGTGTGGTTCTCCTTCAAGAGGACCGATAACTAGACCACCCGATGGGGCCTGTAGGATTAAAACCTGAAATAAAACAAGCAAAAGTGAAAGTATGTGTGTATCCGAAGTTGGTTGAGCCGAGCCGTGGATCACAAGCTAGCTATGCCTCTGTCGATGCCCATGGAATTTTGAGTGTGTAGTTATGTATGCGCGGCATGCAGGCCGCCGCTTGATCTGGACTGAGATGGAGGCCGGATTGCTAGTCGAGCTCCTGACGAGCCGAGCTCTCCTGCTGCAGAGTAGTCCGGACCCTCTTAAGGGTGTCCGAGGGCTCGGCGGACGAATGAAGGTTCTGCTTGAGAAGGCCGCTTTGTACTTCTGCTGCTAGGGCAGCTGTGTGCTCTTCTGTTCGGAGAGAGCGTTCTGTATTGCCATTGACTGTTATGACACCGCATGGGCCGGGCATCTTGAGCTTGATATAAGCATAGTGTGGCACTGCGTTGAATCGAGCAAACGCAGTTCGTCCGAGCAGTGCATGATAGCCGCTACGGAATGGGACGATATCGAAGACTAACTCCTCGCTTCGAAAGTTGTCCGGAGATCCGAAGACAACCTCTAATGTGATTGAGCCCGTACAACGGGTCTCTATGCCTGGAATGACTCCTTTAAAGGTAGTCTTTGTAGGCTTGATCCTTGATGGGTTAATGCCCATTTTTCGCACTGTATCCTGATAAAGCAGATTAAGGCTGCTACCGCCGTCCATAAGGACATGAGTCGGGTGGAACCCATCAATTATTGGGTCTAAGACCAGTGCTGCTGAGCCTCCGTGACGGATACTGGTTGGGTGATCCCGGCGATCAAAAGTGATCGGGCATGACGACCATGGATTGAATTTTGGGGCGACTGGCTCTATCACGTAGACGTCCCTGAGCGCACGCTTGCGCTCCCTCTTGGGGATGTGGGTAGCATATACCATGTTCACCGTTTTGACCTGAGGGGGAAACTTCTTATGTCCCCCTGTGTTCGGTTGTCGTGGCTCTTTGTCATCGTCCTTGCTTTGTGATCCCTTATCCCTATTCTCAGCATTTAATTTGCCGGCCTGTTTGAAAACCCAGCACTCTCTATTTGTATGATTAGGAGGCTTGTCGGGGGTGCCGTGGATCTGGCATGGACGATCAAGTATGCGGTCCAAGCTGGATGGGCCCGAATTGTTCTTTTGGAATGGCTTCTTGCGCTGACCGGACTTAGAGCCACTGAATCCGGTGTTAACGGTCGTATCCTCGGTGTTGTCACTGTTGTTTCGGCGCTTGTATCTATTGCGTCGAGACTTGTCTTTGTTGCTTTTGACTTCCGGGGTGCTGGTGTCGCTCGCATTGTTCTTGCTACAGGCCAACCAACTTTCCTCGCCCGCACAAAAGCGGGTCATGAGTGCCGTGAGGGCCGCCATGGATTTTGGCTTTTCTTGGCCGAGGTGGCGGGCGAGCCATTCCTCATGGATGCTATGCTTGAAAGCTGCTAGAGCTTCGGCGTCCGGACAGTCGACAATTTGGTTCTTCTTAGTTAAGAACCTTGTCCAGAATTTCCTGGCGGACTCTCTGGGCTGTTGAACTATATGGCTTAAGTCATCAGCGTCCGGAGGTCGAACGTATGTACCTTGGAAGTTATCGAGGAAAGCCTCTTCCAAGTCCTCCCAGCTGCCAATGGAATTTTCAGGCAAACTGTTTAGCCAATGCCGAGCTAGCCCTTTGGGTTTTAGAGGGAGGTATTTTATGGCGTGGAGGTAATCTCCACGGGCCATATGGATGTGGAGAATGAAGTCCTTGATCCACACCACAGGGTCCATGGTTCCATCATATGATTCTATGTTCACGGGCTTGAATCCTTCTAGGAATTCATGATCCAGGACCTCATCAGTGAAGCACTGGGGATGTGCGGGGCCTCTATATCAGGCCGTATCGTGGCGCGGCTCTGATAGAGTCCATCTATGGTGTTCAGCCCACCCATGACTGGGTTTGTCACGTCCAAATAGGTGGGCGTTGTCGCGTGTCGAGGCGCGTCCTCGCGATCCGTAGGTTGATCTGGTGTGTCCCGCTTTATTGTTCAGTGTCTACCGGAGGTCAGATGTATGGCCGTGGGCTAATTTACCTCTACCTAAGTGATGAGGCGGGGCGGGCTGCTGTTTGGCATGAGTTGCCGTTTTGTCCTGACCACGTGGTGGTCGATCGGCCGTATTGTGCGATGATGGTATGTACTCCGGCACCTCCTCGTCGAACTGAGGTAGCAATTTGCGCTTTGGGTACCTCTTGGTTGGGTGCTTGAGATTGTATTCTTCGGATGCTAGGACATCAGTCCATTTATCATTGAGCAGGTCTTGGTCAGCTTGAAGCTGATGCTGCTTCTTTTTCAGGCTCCTTGCCGTTGCTATTAGCTGGCGCTTGAAGCGCTCCTTCTCAAGAGGTTCCTCGGGCACGATGAAATCTTTGGTGCCGAGGCTCGCCTCATCTTTGGAGAGCGGAAGGTAATTATCGTCCTCCAAATCTTCGTGCGTGGCCTATTTAACAGGACTAACCTGCTCATCTTCTCGTTCATCTTGTTCGTTTGCTTTATCGACGGGGTCTTCGTTGTCTTCGACACCTTCCGGAGTGTCATCTTCTCCTATGCCGGTGTTGCTGTCTTTACTGCGGCGTGACTTAGAGTGGCGCCGTTGATGACGGCGCTTTGACTGTATTTCGGAAGGTTTATCCTCAACTGGGTCTTCCTTATCGTCGCCGTTGTGCTCCTTTGGTGCATCCACCACGTATACGTCATACGAGGAAGTGGCCGTCCAGTGTCCGTGAACGGCGGGTTCTGGGCCTCCTCTTGATGGAGGTAATACCCTACGTCCTGCTTCATTGATATTGATGAATATGAGTATTACAAGAGTTGATCTACCACGAGATCATAATGGCTAAACCCTAGAAGTCTAGCTTGTATGACCAAGGTATTGAGTATATCCTTTCCTGACTACACCCTCTGGTTTATATAGACACCAGGGGGGATCTAGGGTTACATAGAGTCGGTTACATAAGATGGAATCTTCATAGTTGTTCGCCAACCTTGCCTTCCACGCCAAGGAGAGTCTCATCCGGACACGGGTATAGTCTTCGGTCTTCATATCATCACAGCCCATCAGTCTGGCCCATAGATAACAGGCCGGACGACCGAGGACCCCTTAGTCCAGGACTCCCTCAATGATCTCTCACTAAATTTCAAGGTATAAGTGTTCTCCCTGAGTATGCACCGTTGCTACAGTTCGTCGTGCCGACACACCACATGATGATCGGGTGTGATAAGCTCTATGTTCACATACAACGGGTGCAAGCAAGTTTTGCACAAGCAGAATACTCGGGTTAAACTTGACGAGCCTAGCATATGCAGATATGGCCTCATAACACTGAGACCGAAAGGTCGAGCATGAATCATATAATAGATATGATCAACATAGTGATGTTCACCGTTGAAAACTACTCTATCTCACGTGATGATCAGACATGGTTTAGTTGATATGGATCACATGATCACTTAGATGATTAGAGGGATGTCTATCTAAGTGGGAGTTCTTAAGTAATATGATTAGTTGAACTATAATTTATCATGAACTTAGTACCTGGTAGTATTTTGCATGTCTATGTTGTTGTAGATATATGCCCCGTTGTCGGATCGAAAGTATGTCTAGAGGGGGGGTGATTAGACTACTTGACCAAATAAAAATCTAGCCTTTTCCCAATTTTAAGTCTTGGCAGATTTTAGCAACTTAGCACTAGTCAAGTAAAGAACCTACACATGCAAGTCTAAGAGTATAGCAGCAGAATGCAAAACATTGCACATGAAGGTAAAGGGAGGAGTTTGGAGGGAGAAAACGCAATGTAGACACGGAGATTTTTGGCATGGTTATGATTGGTGGTGCTATCGTACATCCACGTTGATGGAGACTTCAACCCACGAAGGGTAACGGTTGCGCGAGTCCACGGAGGTCTCCACCCATGAAGGGTCCACGAAGAAGCAACCTTGTCTATCCCACCATGGCCATCGTCCATGAAGGACTTGCCTTGGTAGGGTAGATCTTCACGAAGTACGCGATCTCCTTGCCCGTACAAACTCCTTGGTTCAACTCCACAATCTTGACGGAGGCTCCCAAGTGACACCTAACCAATCTAGGAGACACCACTCTCCAAAAGGTAATAGACGGTGTGTTGATGATTACCTCCTTTCTCTTGTGCTTCAAATGATAGTCTCCCCAACACTGAACTCTCTCTCTCATTGATTTGGATTTGGTGGAAAGATGATTTGAGTGGAAAGCAAGTTGGAGAAGGCTAGAGATCAAGATTTATGTGGCTGGAGTGGATTATCTTGACCTCAACACATGAGTTGGTGGTTCTCTCTCAAAAAATGTATGATGGAAGTGTAGCCATGTTCTGATGGCTCTCCTCTTAAATGAAGAGTGGGTGGAGGGGTATATATAGCCTCCACACAAAATCTAACCGTTACACACAAATCACCAAACTCGGTGGGACCGAATAATGAAACTCGGTTGGACCGATTTAGTTCAAAATGTGAACGTTAGTATTTTCGGTGGGACCGACATGTCAACTCGGTGAGACTGATTTCATTAGGATTAGGGCATAACGTAATCATGGTGAGACCGATTACACAAACTCAGTGGGACCGATTTTGGTAATAAGCTAACCAGAGAGTTGGTCAGGCAAACTCGGTGGGAACGATTCGCTCATCTCGGTGAGACCGAAACGTTATGAAGGGGAAACAGAGAGTTTGCATTGCGAACTCGGTGGGACCGATCGCTCATTTCGGTTGGAACGAAATGTTACGAAGGGAAATAGAGAGTTTACAATCCCATCTCGGTGAGACCGAGATCCCTATCGGTGAGACCGAAAAGACTAGGGTTTTGTGGTAGTGGCTATGTCAACTGAACTCGGTGGCGCCAGATAGAAAGTTTTGGTGGGGCCGAGTTTGACTTTTGGTTTGGGACATATGAGAAAGTGGTTGAGGGTTTTGGAGCATATCACTAAGCATTTTGAGCAAGTAACCATTAAGCAACACCTCATCCCCTTTTAATAGTATTGGCTTTTCCTATGGACTCAATGTGATCTTGGATCACTAAAAGGTAAAATATATAGTCTTGAACTTTAGAGCTTGAGCCAATCTTTTGTCCATAGCATTTTGAGGGGTCCACATTTCTAATCCATGCCATGCCAATCATTGAGCTTTCCTGAAATATTTATCTTGAAATAGTATTAGCTCAATGAGCTATATGTTGTTAGGAATTACCAAAACCACCTAGGGATAGTTGCACTTTCAGTCTCCCCTTTTTTGGTAATTGATGACAACATATAGATCAAAGCTTCGACAAATGATTATAAGATTGAAATACATCAGCTCTTTGAGAAGTATGTGATAAGCAAGAGCTCCCCCTAAATTTGTGCATTATTTAAAATTTGCTTTTGAATGCAAATGCACAATTGATTAGGATCATGGGTCACTCTTCCATGTCACATACATCTTGGTGGAGCGCTCAAAATGATAAACATTAAAAACATGCACTCATCACCAAGCAAAGTGAATGATCATATATGGAATATAAGAGATAATATCATCCAAGCAAGCATTAAGGTAGAATATGATCAATCACATGATCAAAGAAGTATCTCACACAGACAAAGACATAGTGTATCAACCAAGCGCATAAAAAGGTTCAACCAAAAGCAAGAGAGATAAAAGGCAAAACACTCTCTCTTGAAGCCTATGATCTATACATATTTCTCCCCCTTTGGCAACAAGTTACCAAAAAGTTTGAAAATGCATGTGCTATGGCCTAGGCCAAATCGGTGAGACCGATTTCTACAATTCGGTCGGTCCGAGATGAGTTCGGCGGAGACCTAACCCTAAAGTATTAAATCCAATCTAACCTCAAGGAAGTTTTCAATGGATGGATTGTTTGCATATGTGGTCATGATCATGGCAAAGCAATGTGCTATGAATCGGAGTTAAGGAATTAGCACATAGAGTCGAACCCATACCCTTGTTCGGTGGAGGTTCGCTACGGCAACAACGATGGAGCAGATTTCCGTTGATGGCAATGGAAACCAGCGGCGGGAGGTCGCTGGCGGCGAGGAGACGATCCGGAGACCTGAGGAGGCAGAGTAGGACACATGCGCGGGCTGAGGAGTTTGAAGAAATTTCCAAAATCTCATCTGTGGGTATATATATCCCGATCTTGCTGGTGTGACCGAGTGGAACAACTCGGTGGCACTGAGATGCAGAATCGCGAGCGGTTACTGCAACTCGGTGTGACCGAAAAGTTCAAATCGGTTGCACCGAGATGGAAAACCTAGATCAACTTAGTGAACTCAGTGTGACCGAAGTGGATGACTCGGTCATATCGAAATGCACAAAGAGGTTTTGGAAGTTTTAGTCTATGACGAATCGGGGACTCCGAGTGCTCCTCACACGGAGTGGTTTGAATCTAACTTGATCAAACTTTGTGATGTAGCATGAATAGAGTTTGAGACGAGAAAAGCATAGATCGCTAGAGGGGGTTCTTAGGCATTCTTGTCCATCCACTTGGCAAAAGAGAAAAATGCCAAACAATCAAAACAACAATTGGAGATGTCCTCGAATGAGTACAATATGCAACCAACATGCTCATACAATAAAATGGCAAATGAAATATGTGGAAAAGCATGCACAAACACTCTAGCACATCTATCAAGCAATCGGCGATGACTAGGTCATCTATATATGAGTATATTGACTGAGGAGTCAAATGAGAACATTTTATCATAGGTCATACTCATCGTTTAAGCACAAGTGGGGTTGCCACTTTTACATAAAGCATTGTTGTGTTCATACCATTAGAGTTGCTTTAGCTCAATTGATTAGAGTAAAGCTCCCCCTAGATGTGATATCCCCCCTAAGAGGGATGAACTAACCTTGGGTTTTGTCAATGATGACTTCATGTAGGTGTTGAAGATGTAGATGCTCAATGTTGATGTAGATCATTTGGAGCAATCCATTGGAGTGAGTTGCACTTTCAATACCTACACGGGTTAGTCCCACAAGGAACAAACAAGGATATCCATAGACATAGAGTGATGTTCACATAAGATGATGTCCATGAAAGCATTAGGTTACCTTGTCCCTTGTCTTACCAACAAGAGGGTTTGTGACTCCTTGAACTAGTGCAAGATATGAAAGTTGTTTGCACATTTCCTTGCCAAAAGATATGAGTGAAGTATGTTGGCGGAGTCACCCTCAAGAACTCTCTAGTTATTTTTCTTCGGGATCCACACCATCTTGATGGGAATCCTTGGAGTTGTTGTCATACTTGATGGAGTGAAACTTGATGTAGTCTTGGGAACCCACTTGGCCAAGGCCTTGGGAGCTTCTTCAAATGCATCAATCTCCTCTTGAAGCTCGTCCTTGCCTTTTTTGCTTGTGGTCTTGTGGTGGAAGATCATCTTGAGCTTGTGTTCCTTGGAAAGAAGTAGGATCATACTTCTCTTGTTGAGGAACAAACTTCGTCTTGGGGTATTGATCTTCTTCCCACTCAACTCCATTGGCATTGAACTTTCGTTCAAAACCAATTCCTTGATTCTTCCGGTGTGTTCCTTACTTGCGTACAATTTCCTCAAATTGCTTACTTCCGGCAAGCCTCTTGTAAACACCTTTCTCTATAATTCCCTTCAATAAGCTATTTTCTTGCTCAAGTGTAACTTGGCTAAGAGAATCATTAGTGGAATTAAGAGAACTACTAGAAGTAACAACATTGTATTTAGCATGATTATTGTTACTACTAGAAGAAGAATATTTCTTACTCTTTTTGCTAGATTTAACTTGTGGCATGTAAGTAGACAAGAGTAAACGCTTGGCAATGTAAGAAGAACTTTTCTTGCAAAGATCATCATTGATCGCTTTTAAGAACCCATGCTCTTGCTCAAGGTTGTGCTTTTCAAAGCATAACTTTTCATGAGTCTTTAAAACCTCTCGATGATTTTCCAAGGTAGTTTCATGAGCTAACTTAAGAGTGTTTAGTTCTTTAGTTAGACGCTCAATCTCCTTCTTATCATCGTCATTCGTTTTATCTTGATTAGCATGATTAATAGCAAGTTCATCACAGTTTTCATCACTAGAATTGTCAACAAGTAAATCATCATCACCTAGCAAATCATCCTCATCACTATTGAAATCAACATACTCGGGGTGTGATACCTTTGATACCTTCATGAGTGAGGAGTGGAGTCCACTCCTCTTGAGAATAACCCGCCTAACATGGAAGATACAGACAGCCCTAGTTGATACATGAGCTATTCCTGCATACAAAACAGAATGTTTATTTGAAGGTTTAGAGTTTGGCACATACAAATTTACTTGGAACGGCAGGTAGATACCGTATATAGGTAGGTATGGTGGACTCATATGGACCAAGTTTGGAGTTTATGGAATTGGATGCACAAGCAGTATTCCCTCTTAGTACAAGTGAAGGCTAGCAAAAGACTAGGAAGTGACCAGCTAGAGAGCGACAACTATCATGAACATGCATTAAAATTAATCAACACCGACTGCAAGCATGAGTAGGATATAATGCACCATGAACATAAATATCATAGAGGCTATGTTGATTTTGTTTCAACTACATGCGTGAACATATGCCAAGTCAAGCCACTCGAATCGTTCAAAAGAGGATACCACCCTATCATACCACATCACAACCATTTTAATAGCATGTTGGCACGCAAGGTAAACCATTATAAGCTCCTAGCTAATTAAGCATGGCATAAGCAACTATAATCTCTAATTGTCATTGCAAACATGTTTATTCATAATAGGCTGAATCAGGAACGATGAACTAATCATATTTACAAAAACAAGAGAGGTCAAGTTCATACCAGCTTTTCTCATCTCAATAAGTTCATCATATAATCATCGTTATTGCCTTTCACTTGCATGACCGAATAGTGTGGAAAACAATAATAGTGCACGTGCATTGGACTAAGCTGGAATCTGCAAGCATTCAATTCAAGAGAGAAGACAAGGTAATATGGGCTCTTTGTTAGATCAACAATAATGCATATGAGAGCCACTTAACATCGTCATCATGGTCTTCTCCTCTCAACCCCAAAGAACAAGAAAAGAAATAAAACTATTTACATGGGAAAGCTCCCAACAAGCAAAAGAAGAACGAGAAATCTTTTTGGCTTTTCCTTTTAATTACTACTACAAACATGGAAAGTAAAATAATTAAAAGCTTACAACTATTTTTTTGTTTTTCTTAAGGTTTATTAAACACACAAGAAGAAAGCATAAAAAGGAAAATAAACTAGCATGGATGATAAAGTGAAAAAGTATGAACACCGACAACTAGCATGAGTGTGTGAACATGAATGTAATCTCGGTGAGAAATACGTACTCCCCCAAGCTTAGGCTTTTGGCCTAAGTTGGTCTATGGCCATGGCTGGCCTGGCGGATATCCAAAGTAATAGTTGGGGTCGTACTGTGAAGAAGCCTCCGATTGCCACTAGTTGGCAATCACCTCCGGATCCCACTGGTAATCAGACTGTCGTGGAGGATCAAATTGTGGTTCCGGCTCTAGCTCTGTAGCTGATGTAGGGTTCCGGTAGGCGTGAATGGCCTCCAACGGAACAAGGTACTTGCATGTAGATAAATCAAACAAGGAAGGAGCAGGCAAGGTAATAGTCTCAGGATGATTTTTACCAAATATTAATTTGTACTTAAGCGCCTTTTCCCTATTATTAACAATAAAATCATGCGCTACCATACTCTTATAATCTAGATAAACAGGAGGCATCAACTTCTCTTCCTTCTCATAATGCCTAATAGGTATGTTAAAGTGTGCAGCGAGGCGCGAGGCGAAGATGCCTCCAAGGATGGGGCCCTTAGTACAGTTAAGATTTAACCACTTTGCAACAATAGCGCCCATACTGAATGTGTCATCACGAAATAAGGCATGGAACAAAATAACAATATCAGGGGAACTCAGGTTTCCACAGTTTCCACGCCCATACAAGAAAGTGTATGCTAGTAATTCGTGCGTCTGAAACCTTCCTCGTTTCCCCTACATCAATGGTATCAATAAACCCATCCACATCGTCACGATGTGGTTCCTCTATGCTGCCCTCGAAAGGGATCAAACAAACCCGACAAAAATCACGAAGTGACATCTCCTTATGCTCATCATATAAATAAAATTCCACCGTATGTGGTGAGCTCCTAGCATGGAAATGAAAGTTTTGCACAAAGATATTGGTGAGTAAGAGATACTGTTATCTTTGGTCGTGGAGGAAGGCGGTGAGGCCTGCATTCTCAGCCAATTCATAGAAATCATCATAAATCCCGGCTGCTCTCAAGAAATCATCACAAGGCCATTCACATGGCCGAACCTCTGTGGTGCGAGGAAGATTATATTTGGGCCTCTTATCCTCCTCACTTTTCTTATCCTTCGACCTTCGGCTCGATGAGCCCCTCAAAAATATCTTCATCTTTTTCTGAAAATTTCTAAAAATTTTAGTAACTTCAAAATAAAAGTGAACCAAACTCAACAAAATTGATAGCAACTACTCCTACAAGTGCCTAGAGGCAATATCATGCATCAAAACTACTTTTGACCATATAAATTTGACATGCAAGCTCAAGAATAGGGTCACCTAAGCAGCAAAAATATGCAAGGAATAAAGCACTAGAACAAAAACTAATTGGACCATTGGAGGAGTCACATACCAAGGAACAATCCCCCAAAGCAGTTTTTTGAATGGAGCTTTGAGCAAGGAGATCGAAAATGGCAGCAAAATGAGCTTGGACTCGGGTTTGAGCTGGTTGGTGATTTTTGTGGGAGGAAGAAGGAGTGTGTGGTAGCTGGAATAAGTGGAGGGGATCCATCATGGGCCCACGAGGCAGGGGGCGCACCCAGGGGGTAGGGCGCGCCCTGGACCCTCGTGGTCAGGTGCTTGCTCCCCCTGCTGTGTTCTCAGTGCCAGATATTCTCAAATATTCTAGAAAAAATCATATTTAATTTTCAGGGCATTTGGAGAACTTTTGTTTTCGGGGTATTTTTATTGCATTGATAATTCAGAAAACAGACATAATATACTATTTTTTCTTTATTTCAACTAAATAATAGAGAGTAAAAAGAGGGTACAGAGAGTTGTGTTTTCTAAATTCATCCATCTCATTCTCATCAAAAGGAATCCACTAACAAGGTTGATCAGGTCTTGTTAACAAACTCATTCTGAATAACATGGAACTGGAGAATTTTCGAATAACACTAGGTTACCTTAACGGGGATATGAATGTCCCCAACAACAAGAATATCATATTTCTTCCTGACAATAGGAAGATGAAATTCAAAATCTCCAATAGTAATTGTTGAAAGTTTTCCAATAGAATTGATACTGTGGACTTGAGGTTGTTTCCTCAGAAAGTGTACCGTATGCTCATTACCGTTAACTTGAAAAGTGACATTGCCTTTGGTGCAATCAATAACAGCCCCTGCAGTATTCAAAAACGGTCTTCCAAGAATAATAGACATACTATCGTTCTCGGGAATATCAAGAATAACAAAGTCCGTTAAAATAGTAACGTTTGCAACCACAACAGGCACATCCTCACAAATACCGACAGGTATAGCTGTTGATTTATCAGCCATTTGCAAAGATATTTCAGTAGGTGTCAACTTATTCAAATCAAGTCTACGATATAAAGAGGGAGGCATAACACTAACACCGGCTCCAAAATCACATAAAGCAGTTTTATCATAGGTTCTTTTAATGGAGCATGGTATAGTTGGTACTCTGGGATCTCCTAGTTTCTTAGGTATTCCACCCTTAAAAGTGTAATTAGCAAGCATGGCGGAAATTTGAGCTTCCGGTATCTTTCTTTTAGTATTTAAGCATATCAGTCAAACGCATACGCAAAAAGATAGGTCTAATCATTTCAGCAAAGCGCTCAAAATCCTCATCATCCTTTTTCTTGGATGGTTTAGGAGTAAAAGGCATGGGTTTCTGAACCCATGGTTCTCTTTCTTTACCGTGCTTCCTAGCAAAAAAGTCTCTCTTATCATAACGTTGATTCTTTGATTGTGGGTTATCAAGATCAACAGCAGGTTCAATCTCTACTTCATTGTCATTACTAGGTTGAGCATTAACATGAACATCATTATTAACATTATCACTAGGTTCATGCTCATTACCAGATTGTGTTTCAGCATCAGAAATATAAATATCACCAGGATTCTCGGGTGTGTCAACAACAGGTTCACTAGAAGCATGCAAAGTCCTATCATTTTACTTTTTCTTCCTCTTAGAAGGACTAGGTGCATCAATATTATTTCTCTCAGAATCTTGCTCAATTCTCTTAGAATGGCCCTCAGGATACAAAGGTTCCTGAGACATTTTACCACCTCTAGTCATAACTCTAATAGCATTATCATTTTTCTTACTATTTAATTCATTGAGCAAATCATTCTGAGCTTTAAGTACTTGTTCTAGTTGAGTGGTAACCATAGAAGCATGTTTATTAATAAGTTTTAGTTCACCTTTAATATTAGCCATATAATCACTCAAGTGTTCAATCATATAAGCATTATGTTTCAATTTTCTACCAACATAAGCATTAAAATCTTGTTGCTTAACCATAAAGTTATCAAACTCATCTAAGCATTGGCTAGCAAACTTAGTAGGAGGGATTTCAGATTTATCATATCTATAGAGATAATTTACCTTTACTACCTGTGTCGGGTTATCAAGACCGTGTGTTTCTTCAACAGGCGCTAATTAAGACCATGTATTTCTTCAATAGGAGGTAAATTCTTAACATCTTCAGCTTTAATACATTTTTCTTTCATGGATTTCTTTGCCTCTTGCATATCTTCAGGACTGAGAAATAGAATACCCCTTTTCTTCGGAGTTGGCTCAGGAGTTGGTTCAGGAATTGTATCATGGATTGGATCAGGAAGTGTCCAATTATTTTCATTAGTCAACATATTATTCAATAGAATTTCAGCTTCATCTAGTGTTTTTTCCCTGTAAACACAACCAGCACAACTATCCAGGTGGTCTCTGGAAGCATCGGTTAGTCCATTATAAAAGATATCAAGTATTTCATTTTTCTTAAGAGGATGATCAGGCAAAGCATTAAGTAATTGGAGAAGCCTCCCCCAAGCTTGTGGGAGACTCTCTTCTTCAATTTGCACAAAATTATATATTTCCCTTAAAGCAGCTTGTTTCTTATGAGCAGGGAAATATTTAGCAGAGAAGTAATAAATCATATCCTGGGGACTATGCACACAACCAGGATCAAGAGAATTAATCCATGTCTTAGCATCACCCTTTAATGAGAACGGAAATAATTTAAGGATATAATAATAGCGAGTTTTCTCATCATTAGTGAACAGGGTAGCTATATCATTTAATTTAGTAAGATGTGCCACAAAAGTTTCAGATTCATAGACATAGAAAGGATCAGATTCAACTAAACTAATTATCTCAGGATCAACAGAGAATTCATAATCCTTATCAGTAACAAAGATAGGTGAAGTAGCATAATCAGGATTATATTTCATTCTAGCATTCAGAGTTTTTTGTTTCAGCTTAGCTAATAATTTCTTAAGATCAATCCTATCATTGCAAGCAAGAAAATCTCTAGCAGTTTCTTCATCCATAACATAGCCCTCAGGCACAACAGGTAATTCATATCTAGGGGGAGAATCTTCATCATCACTTTCATCAATATTATCAGTTTCAATAATTTCATTCTCTCTAGCCCTAGCAAGTTGATCATCAAGAAATTCACAAAGTGGCACAGTAGTATCAAGCATAGAAGTAGTTTCATCATAAGTATCATGCATAGCAGAAGTGGCATCATCGATAACATGCGACATATCAGAATTAATAGCAGAAGCAGGTTTAGGTGTCGCAAGCTTACTCAAAACAGAAGGTGAATCAAGTGCAGAGCTAGATGGCAGTTCCTTACCTCCCCTCATAGTTGAGGGATAAATCTTGGTTCTTGGATCTTTCAAGTTCTTCATAATGATAAGCAGATATAAATCCCAAGTGACTCAAAGAATAGAGCTATGCTCCCCGGCAACGGCGCCAGAAAATAGTGTTGATAACCCACAAGTATAGGGGATCACAACAGTTTTCGAGGGTAGAGTATTCAACCCAAATTTATTGATTCGACACAAGGGGAGCCAAAGAATATTCTCAAGTATTAGCAGTTGAGTTGTCAATTCAACCACACCTGGAAACTTAATATCTGCAACAAGGTATTTAGTAGCAAAGTAATATGATAGTAGTGGTAACGATAGCAAAAGTATTGGTAGCAAAAGTAATATTTTTGGTGTTTTGTAGTGATGATAACAATAGCAACGGAAAAGTAAATAAGCGAAGAACAATATATGGAAAGCTCAAAGGCATTGGATCAGTGATGGAGAATTATGCCGAACGCGGTTCATCATGTAACAGTCATAACATAGGGTGACACAGAACTAGCTCCAATTCATCAATGTAATGTAGGCATGTATTCCGAATATAGTCATACATGCTTATGGAAAAGAACTTGCATGCCATCTTTTGTCCTACCTTCCCGTGGCAGCGGGGTCCTATTGGAAACTAAGGGATATTAAGGCCTCCTTTTACTAGAGTACCGGACCAAAGCATTAACACATAGTGAATACATGAACTCCTCAAACTACGGTCATTACCGGGAGTGGACCCGACTATTGTCACTTCGGGGTTGCCGGATCATAACACATAGTAGGTGACTATAGACTTGCAAGATAGGATCAAGAACTCTCATATATTGATGAAAACATAATAGGTTCAGATCTGAAATCATGGCACTCGGGCCCTAGTGACAAGCATTAAGCATAGCAAAGTCATAGCAACATCAATCTCAGAACATAGTGGATACTAGGGATCAAACCCTAACAAAACTAATTCGATCACATGATAAATGTCATCCAACCCATCACCGTCCAGCAAGCCTACGATGGAATTACTCATGCACGACGGTGAGCATCATGAAATTGGTGATGGAGGAAGGTTGATGATGACAATGGCGACGGGTTCCCCTCTCCAAAGCCCCGAACGGACTCCAGATCATCCCTCCCGAGAGAGTTTAGGGCTTGGCAGCGGCTCTGCATCGTAAAACACGATGGATCCTTCTCCCTGGTTTTTTTCTCCCCAAAAGTGAATATATGGAGTCAGGGTTGAGGTCGGTGGAGCTTCAGGGGGCCCACGAGGCAGGGGAGCGCGCCTAGGGGGTAGGGCGCGCCCCCACCCTTGTGGACAAGTGGAGGCCCCCCTGACGTGGATCTTCCTTCCAGTATGTTTTATATATTCCAAAATAATTCTCCGTTGATTTTCAGGTCATTCCGAGAACTTTTATTTCTGCACAAAAATAACACCATGGCAATTCTGCTGAAAACAGCGTCAGTCTGGGTTAGTTCCATTCAAATCATGCAAGTTAGAGTCCAAAACAAGGGCACAACTGTTTGGAAAAGTACATACGACAGAGACGTATCACTCACTAGGGTATATCTTCATGAAGTAGGCGATCTCCTTGCCCGTACAAACTCCTTGGTTCAACTCCACAATCTTGACGGAGGCTCCCAAGTGACACCTAACCAATCTAGGAGACACCACTCTCCAGAAGGTAATAGATGGTGTGTTGATGATGAACTCCTTGCTCTTGTGCTTCAAATGATAGTCTCCCCAACACTCAACTCTCTCTCAGTGATTTGGATTTGGTGGAAAGATGATTTGAGTGGAAAGCAAGTTGGAGAAGAATAGAGATCAAGTTTTATGTGGTTGGAGTGGATTTTCTTGACCTCAACACATGAGTAGGTAGTTCTCTCTCAAAAAATGTATGATGGAAGTGTAGGCATGTTCTGATGGCTCTCCTCTTAAATGAAGAGTGGGTGGAGGGGTATATATATCCTCCACACAAAATCTAACCGTTACACACAAATCACCAAACTCGGTGGGACCGAATAATGAAACTCGGTTAGACCAATTTAGTTCAAAATATGAACGTTAGGATTTTCGGTGGGACCAACATGTCGACTCAGTGAGATCGATTTCATTAGGGTTAGGGAAAACGTAATCTCGGTGGGACCGATTTTGGTAATATGCTAACCAAAGAGTTGGTCAGGCAAACTCGGTGGGACCGATTCACTCATCTCGGTGAGACCGAAACGTTACGAAGGGGAAACAGAGAGTTTGTATTGCGAACTTGGTGGGACCGATCGCTCATTTCGGTTGGACCAAAATTTTACGAAGGGAAACAGAGAGTTTACAATCCCATCTCGGTGAGACCGAGATCCCTATCGGTGAGACCAAAAAGACTAGGGTTTTGTGGCAGTGGCTATGTCAACCGAACTCGGTCGCGCCGGATAGAAAGTTTCGGTGGGGCCGAGTTTGACTTTTGGTTTGGGACATATGAGAAAGTGGTTGAGGGTTTTAGAGCATAACACTAAGCATTTTGAGCAAGTAACCCATTAAGCAACACCTCATCCCCTTTTAATAGTATTGGCTTTTCCTATGCACTCAATGTGATCTTGGATCACTAAAAGGTAAAATGTAGAGTCTTGAGCTTTAGAGCTTGAGCCAATCTTTTGTCCTTAGCATTTTGTGGGGTCCACATTTCTAATCCATGACATGCCAATCATTGAGATTTCCTGAAATATTTGTCTTGAAATAGTATTAGCTCAATGAGCTATATGTTGTTAGGAATTACCAAAACCATCAAGGGATAGTTGCACTTTCACCTGTGCTGTTGTTCCATTGAATTTTAATGTGTTCCTAGAGAAAGCTAAGTTGAAAGATGACGGTAGCAATTACACGAACTGGGCCTGTAACTTGAGGATTATCCTCATTGTTGCATATAAGAATTACGTCCTGGAAGCACCGCTGGGTGACAAGCCTGCTGCAGATGCTGCTAACAATGTTAAGAACGTCTGGCAGAGCAAAGCTGATGACTACTTGATAGTTTAGTGTGCCATGCTTTATGGCTTAGAACCGGGACTTCAACGACGTTTTGAACATCATGGAGCAGATGAGATGTTCCAGGAGTTGAAGTTAATATTTCAAGCAAATGCCCGGATTGAGAGATATGAAGTCTCCAATAAGTTCTACAGCTGCAAAATGGATGAGAATAGTTTTGTCAGTGAACATATACTCAAAATGTCTGGGTACCACAACCACTTGACTCGCCTAGGAGTTAATCTTCCTGATGATAGTGTCATTGACAGAGTTCTTCAATCATTGCCACCAAGCTACAAGAGCTTCGTGATGAACTATAATATGCAAGGGATGGATAAGACAATTCTCGAGCTCTTCGCAATGCTAAAGGATGTGGAGGTAGAAATCAAGAAGGAGCATCAAGTGTTGATGCTCAACAAGACCACCAGTTTCAAGAAGAAGGACAAAGGGAAGAAGGGGAACTTCAAGAAGAACAACAAGCAAGTTGCTGCTCAAGTGAAGAAGCCCAAGTCTGGATCTAAGCCTAAGACTGAGTGCTTCTACTGCAAAGGGACTGGTCACTGTAAGCGGAACTGCCCCAAGTATTTGGCAGATAAGAAGGATGGCAAAGTGAAAGGTATATTTGATATACATGTTATTGATGTGTACCTTACTAATGCTCGCAGTAGCGCCTATGTATTTGATACTTGTTCTGTTACTAATATTTGCAATTTGAAACAGGGGCTACGGATTAAGCGAAGATTGGCCAAGGACGAGGTAACAATGCGTGTGGGAAATGGTTCCGAAGTCGATGTGATCGCCGTCGACACGCTACCTTTACATCTTCCTTCGGGATTAGTTTTAGACCTAAATAATTGTTATTTGGTGCCAGCGTTAAGCATGAACATTATATTTGGATCTTGTTTGATGCGAGACGGTTATTCATATAAATCAGAGAATAATGGTTGTTCTATTTATATGAGTAATATCTTTTATGGTCATCCACCCTTGATGAGTGATCAATTTTTACTAAATCTTGATAGTAGTGATACACATATTCATAATTTTGAAGCCAAAAGATATAAGTTTAATAATGATAGTGCAACTTATTTGTGGCACTGCCGTTTAGGTCATATTGGTGTAAAGCGCATGAAGAAACTCCATGCTGACGGGCTTTTGGAATCACTTGATTATGAATCACTTGATGCTTGCGAACCATGCCTCATGGGCAAGATGACAAAGACTCCATTCTCTGGAACAATGGGACGAGCAACAGACTTATTGGAAATTATACATACTGATGTATGCGGTCCGATGAGTGTTGATCCTCGTGGCGAGTATCGTTATTTTCTGACCTTCACAGATGATTTGAGAAGATATGGGTATATCTACTTGATGAAAAATAAGTCTGAAACATTTGAAAAGTTCAAAGAATTTCAGAGTGAAGTGGAAATTCATCATAAAAAGAAAATTAAGTTTCTATGATCTGATCGTGGAGGAGAATATTTGAGTTATGAGTTTGGTCTTCATTTGAAACAATGCAGAATAGTTTCGGAACTCACGCCACCTGGAACACCACAACATAATGGTGTGTCCGAACATCGTAACCGCACTTTAGTAGATATGGTGCGATCTATGAAGCGTCTTACTGATTTACCACTATCGTTTTGGGGTTATGTGAAAGTACGTTATATCGACTAGAGGGGGGTGAATAGGCGATTTTTATGAAATTCTTCACTGAGGAATTTGCCGGTGAGGAAATTCCTTGGCGAAGAACTACTAGCAGCGGAATAAGTACTCAAAAGTAAACATAACAGAACACAAGCATAGTCATCATGATGAAATGAAGACAGGCACAGAGTACAGGAAGCATAAGCACGGGATAACACAGGATGAAGACAAACAGACTGAAGAGATTGAACTGAGGAAATTGAGAAAATCTTCAGTCAGAGTCTTCAAGCATAGATATGAACAAGCACACAACACAGTTATGAGGAAATGAAAGAGTTGAGGAAATAGAACCAGTAAGCTTGGTGAAGACAATGATTTGGTAGACCAGTTCCAATTGCTGTCTCAGTTATACGTCTGGTTGGAGCGGCTGAGTATTTAAACTCGAGGACACATAGTCCCGGACACCCAGTCCTGAACACGCAGCTCAGGACACCAAGTCCTCACCGTATTCTCCTTGAGCTAAGGTCACACAGACCTCGCCCAATCACTCGTGGTAAGTCTTCAGGCGACTTCCAAACCTTCACAAACTTGGTCACTCGGCGATCCACAATTCCTCTTGGATGCTCTAGACCATGACGCCTAACCGTCTGGAAGAAGCACAGTCTTCAAAGGTAACAAGCGTCGGATCCACGCAGGATCAATCTCTTCAGTGATGCTCAATCACTTGGGGTTTGTAGGTGTTTGGGTTTGGGTTTTTCCTCCCTTGATGATTTTCGCTCAAAGTCCTTGGAGGATGGGTTGCTCTCAAATGACAAGTGTCAGTTTCTCTCGGAGCAGCCAACCAGCTAGTGGTTGTAGGGGGCGGCTATTAATAGCCTAGGGAGCAGCCTGACATGATAAGACATAAATGCCCTTCAATGGTATGACCGTTAGGTGGATAGATATTTTGGGACAGCTGGCGCATAGCACAGCAACAGTCAGAATTTTGAGTAGCAAAATCCTCAGGGCTATCATGTTCCTCACTGTGTAGGCAATCCGCACTGGCGAATTCCTAACTCCTCAGTCAGAACAAATTCCTCAGAGACCAGAAGAACTTCGTCTCTGTCACTGAAGAATATGACTGGACTGTATGAGATTTCCAATGGCTTCATTCGAAGGGATTGGTAGGTGTAGGATTTTGAGTTGAGCATCACATGGAACTTTTTCCTTAGTATTTCCTCAACCCCCTTTAACAGTACGGTGTTTCCTATGACTCAAGAAAGAGAAAATTAAACTACGAAAATAAAAGTCTTCACGCTTCATGTTCCTCGAATGAATACCAAGTCTTCAAGGTCACACCAATTTCTTCACTTTCAAAGTCTTCACAAAGCCTTCAGAAATCCAAAGTCTTCAGTCGAAGAACTTCATTTTTAGGGGTCGACTTTCTCTATAAAAACCAAACTCCTCATAGACTTATAGACTTGTGTACACTCACAAACGCATTAGTCCCTTAACCTATAAGTCTTCAATACACCAAAATCACTAAGGGGCACTAGATGCACTTACAATCTCCCCCTTTTTGGTGATTGATGACAATATAGGTCAAGTTTTCAACGGGGATAACCATATAAAGTGTAAATACTGATATTGAGGAATTTGATTGCAAGATATAGAAGAACTCCCCCTGAATTTGTGCATGGTGACGTATTTGCTTTTGAAGCATTGCACACTTGAAGAGTAGAATCATGGAGATCTCCCCCTATATCTTGTAATTCATACACGCATTTGACATATCACAGTGAAGAATTTGAAATGCATGATGAAATAGGGTGACTGATGTAATTCAGCATGCGTGCATTAGCATATATGAGGAATAAGCATGCAGAAAAACATATCAAAAGTATCAAAGCACCATCGGGTTTAAATTTACAACTCGATCCAATAAAGTCTCAGAAGAACGAGAGTTGTAACTTAAAAAAAGCGCCCATATAGAAAAACCCGCTTGAAGACTAACTCAAAATTCTCCCCCTTTGTCATCAAATGACCAAAAGGATCGAATATGAGGACTAACGCCCCTGAAGAATATCAAGTTGATGAAGGAGCGCCAGCATTATTGGGGTCGTTTGTCGTAGTAGGGCCTGCCGTAGTGTCGTCCAAGTCTTCATCCTCATCAGCGTCGCGCGGTGAAGAATATGAGCTGGCCGCCAGAGAAGGAACCTTGACCTTCTTGAATTTCTTCGGTGGAGGTGCAAACCAGTCAAAATCTTCCTTGAGACCCATTTTCTTCAGATCTTCTTCACCATAAAGATGTGGCAGTATTGCCCAGGTGCGACCGAAGACTTCATGGAAGTAGTAATGGTTTATCTTCACTGCATTGTGTGTAGCAGTCATGTTGTGAAGAAATGAACCAAACTGACGCTTAACCCATTTATGATTTCGATCCACCTTCTGGTGAAGACTAAGCAGAAGCTCATGATCAGTCATCACACGATGAGCAGTGGCTTGAGGAGTAGACTTGGGTGCATTGGCAGAGTCATGTGTGGCAGAGTCATTGTCGGTGTCAAAACCGGTGGATCTCGGGTAGGGGGTCCCGAACTGTGCGTCTAGGCCGGATGGTAACAGGAGGCAAGGGACACGAAGTATTACCCAGGTTCGGGCCCTCTTGATGGAGGTAAAACCCTACGTCCTGCTTGATTAATATTGATGATATGGGTAGTACAAGAGTAGATCTACCATGAGATCAGAGAGGCTAAACCCTAGAAGCTAGCCTATGGTATGATTGTTGTTCTGTATGTTGTCCTACGGACTAAAACCCTCCGGTTTATATAGACATCGGAGAGGGTTAGAGTTACACAAAGTCGGTTACAATGGTAGGAGATCTACATATCCGTATCGCCAAGCTTGCCTTGCACGCCAAGGAAAGTCCCTCCCGGACACGGGACGAAGTCTTCAATCTTGTATCTTCATAGTCTAGGAGTCCGGCTGAAGGTATAGTCTGGCCATCCGGACACCCCCTAATCCAGGACTCCCTCAGTAGCCCCTGAACCAGGCTTCAATGACGACGAGTCCGGCGCACAGATTGTCTTCGACATTGCAAGGCAGGTTCCTCCTCCAAGTACTTCATAGAAGATTTTGAACACAAAGATAGTGTCCGGCTCTGAAAATAAGTTTCCACATATTGCCATAGAGAGAATAATATTTACAAAAATCTAATCTGCTGACGTATTCCGTAGTGTGACGTACCACGGCCAAGCCTTTATTCGAATCGTTTTATTGTCCCACCTCAGCGTGTCATGCGAGGCGGTTTCCTTGGCACATCTTGTTAAAGCAGAGATCGTGTCCCCTTATTCCGGGATTCTCATCAATACAGGTGTGGGTAACCCAACCGCTTCTAGGACTCCTAGACTATAGGCAAGTCCAAACGGCCACGGAGAGGACGCTTGATATTCACCCTCTTTATAAAGGGACAAGGCTTTTACTTTTTTCCCTCCCGTGCTCAATAGAATCCTTCCCCCACCTCAAGCTCAAACACCCAAAGTTCAGGTCAGGTGCTCCGAACCTTTAATCATGTCCGGATCTAGCCTTCAAGGCCGATGGGTCCCTTCCTCCGTCATGGAAGAAGACATCAAAAAGTTGAGGGAGGCTAGATATCTGACCGCCGAGGTTTTGCATCGGCTGCCTGCCCGAGGGCAGGCCGTCCCCTCCCCCGAACCCAACGAGAACGTCGTGTTCGTCTCCTACCTCCTCCGAGGTCTAGGCCTTGCTCTGGATCCTTTCGTCAGGGGTTTGATGTTTTATTACGGGCTAGATTTCCATGATCTAGCTCTAGACTCCTTTCTTCATATCATGACATTTATTGTCGTGTGTGAGGCCTTCCTCCGGGTTACCCCTCACTTTGGCCTGTGGCTCAAGACCTTTGAAGTAAAGCCGAAGATGATCGAGGGGCAACATGCAGCGTGTGGAGGTGCCTTAATACGCAAGATGACAGGAGCTCCATGGCCCAAAGGTTCCGTTCCAGAGGTGTCTGAATTGTGGCAACAGGAGTGGTTCTACATCACGGCTCCTAGAAGTGCCAAGTGGGCGGCCGCCCCTGTTTTCCGCTCGGGCCCTCCACCACAACTGATGTCATGGATCAGCAGAGGTCTGAGCTGGGTTCCAGCCAAGGACATGCCTATACTGCAAAGCCGCATTCGAGATCTCTTCAATGGAGATTTTAGTTTGGTTGCGGTAATACAAGTTATGCTGGTTCGTCAAGTCCAGCCTTGCAAATGCCGGCCCCTTCGCTTGTGGGAGTTCAATCCTAACGGACCGCGTGTCATTCAAAATTTCCTCGGCCTAACGCACGAGGAGATGTACAAGTCATTCTTCGGACCTCAGGTAGAGTGTCCGGAAATCACCGAGGGCGTGGGCCTGAGCAGTAACCGCGCTGCCGAACAGGTAAGGAATCTTCTGGCCGAACATACTATCTCTCATTTGTTACAAAGTTATTTCTGAGAGTTCGCTTTTTGACCAGGACTGGATAACAAAGGAAAAGTTGATTCGGTGTTCGGCCCCCCTCCCTAAGGGTTTGGACAATTCGGTATTGGAAAAGATGCTCCGGATCGCACCTTGCCCGGAGCCCTTGAAGGAAGATACTAGGGAGGATAATACGGGCGGACGCGGGCCCCCAACACTGCCCACTCTAACCGAGGGAGCGAGCGTCTCCATGAAGGAAGACGATCGGAGGAGGAAAAGGACTGCGCCCGGGGGTTCGGAAGCCGAAGCTTCCAAACAGGAGAAGAAGTCTCCCACAGAGGGTCCTACCTTGGGGGGTGCTTTTGCCACACAAAGTCCGCGGGGGATCAATTCTCCAGCGAGTCATAAGTGACCCGAAATACTTTAATAGTACATGTATGCCCTCTTTTTCTTCTGAGAAAATAACCACCACATTTATTTTTGCAGTTCGGGCCTTAGCCCCTCTCAAATGAGCTCGTCTTCGGGGGATCTTCTTCCAGAGATGATGGAGAGCGAAACGCCTCCTCCGGACTCCTCCACTCCGGAAGCGGGTGACGCCGAAGTGTCATCGCGGAGGGCCTCTCCGAGTCCGGTGAGGCCAGAAGATAATCCCGTTGACCCCCGAAGCTCCCAGTGTCCGGCTCCCGAAGAGAGCAGACAAAAGGGTCCGGCACCGTCTGGTGTGCGATCGGATGTTCTGAGGGGGTTGGTGAGGCGAGCGGCCATCTCAGATGAACACCGTATGCTGATGACTACGGTGATGGAGAGAATCTCATCCGCCGAAAGCGGATTGCATGAAGCTTTTATGAGTCTACTGACAGGCTTTGAGGTACGTAAAATAATGTATGATAGTCCTGCACATGCTAGGTGTGCCCTGTGTAGATAGTAGCCCCTGAGACTCTGGTTGTCATCGGAAACGACGACGAACAGAGGATCATATTCCCAGGTAATAACCATACTGCCTCTATGTGCAGGTGATGGAAGCTCCGATGGCTAGCCGGACTAGCGAGTTTGCCCATTTAAAACGGCAGTTGGATGCGGCAGACGCCGACATCGAGCTTGTTAACAAAAAGCTTGACGAGGCACAGGGTAAGTGTCATTATCTGGTAAACGCCACATAGTAAGAGCAGCATGATGCTAGTATCTTTAATATGTTGTGACTGCAGATGGAGCTGCCACTGTTGAAGCCTTGCGGGCAGAACTTGCCCGAGCCAAGGAACAAGCGAGGTTTGGTAATGCGGCTACTTTAAAGGCGACCGAAGAGTTGAAAGCCGAGAAGGCCGCGCATGGCGAGAGCCGAGATAAGATGGCCAAGATGGCCATAGAATTAAAAGCCGCTGCCGACCGTTGCCGGGTTCTTGAAAAGGAAAACCTAGCGAAGGCATCAGACCTTGAGAAGGCTGCTGCGATGAGAAAAGACATCCGCTCTGCTATGAGGGCGAAGAAGGAGGAGCTGCGGGAAGCCGGGGATATTGTAGCTGGGAAATCCTTTATGTTGCGGAGGAAGTTTGGAGATCCACGGTATGCCTCTCTGGATCGGATGTGGAGTTCGGAGGATGTGTATATGGATTTGGTGGCGAGCGCTGCCGATGTGGCCAAGTACTTCCAGGGTCAGACGGACCGTGAAGTGGACCAACTATTTTGGACACAATTCCATTCTCCCGAGCGTCCACTTTCATTGACTGACCAATTAGCCGAATGGGCCGAACTGAATAGGTTGTCCGGACTCGACATGAGGTCTCTTGTGGATCAGCTATGGCCAGAAAGGCCAAAACCGAACAGCTATTTCAGCTTGGTGCAGCAGCTCCTTGACGTGGTGCCGCGCATTAATGCAGTGAAGAGGTCGGCGTGCATAGAGGGCTCATGGATGGCCTTTGCCCGTGTTAAAGCATACTGGGCGGAGATGGATGCTACCACTGTTGCAGCGCGGGATTCGGCCATAGGTCGAATGGCTGCTGAGCACTACTTTGAAGAAGTTCTTGAGGGTGCTCGTTTGATAGAGACCCAGTGCTCAAAAAATATTATGTTTGAGTGATATGTAATCTCATTGTACGCGAAATGCTTTTATAAATTTTTATAAGGCTATTTTTATACTTTTGCCTGAAAGTAATATGATGCCTCCTAGGCGGCCGTTTATGTATACATGTGTATAACCTGAAAGATTGCAGCCGTCGGCTTCGACCCCCACGCATATAATGCGGAGGTGCTCGCAAAAAACACGCCTTCACACTTAACCCAACATCTTGATCCTATTAAGGAGGTGATAGCGGAGCGAGCGAGGAAACCGGACTATAATGCTTTAACACTTTCACTTAGCCATAGGAGTTTGACAGTGGGGCTACTAGATAGCCCCTGGTGGCTCCGCACTCTCCCGATCCCGGGGTGCGTACATGCCTGGCCGGAAAACGGCCCTTCATTAAGGCGGAGGAATTCTAACATTCCAACAGGTCATCGAGTGGTTGACCAGTCTCACGCTATATCATGACAGTCAGTTTTCGGCTTTCTCTACTGAGGTGCTTGTCCGGATGAACCAGGGCACAATCGCAGTAGTTCTCCTGGTGCTACCTTAGCCGGTAAAGCAGAACGTAAGGCACCAAAACACAGGATCCGGGCAAACCCAACATTTGACCAAAGACAATGATTCGAAGCTGATGCATATAGGGCCAAACTCGCGACGCCGAACACTCCCTAAGGTATTCGGTCTTTGTGGTATAAACCGGGCCTAAATAATGGCCTTTGTAAGAAGCCCCTTGTGTCCAGGTACGTGCATTGTTCTGGCGTGGCCACATGCCAAGACGTCAGCATCCTTCTCAACGGTGGATATGTATCAACAAGAGATAGTAAAAAAGGTTTACGCAGGGTCTTAATCTAAAAAGAATCCTTGGGGCGGGTCCCTGCTGCACGTCTGCGCCTGTGTCTTCGTTGTGCCGTATCCTGGACGGGTGTAGCACGATGATCGTCTGTAAAAGAGAGGAATTTAGGTGAAAAAGTTGTCGTGCAAAAAGGATAGTTTTTAAAGAAACCATGTATAATTCAAGATGAGAAGAAATTCCCACTTGTCTGCGCGCGTTGAGCCCCTTGTATTGACAAATAGGGGTGTGACCATTTATTCGGTATAAATAGCGGCGCCGGACTTGATTAGTTGTGTCTGAGGTCTTGACGACCTATTGGATGCTTTCGCTGGTCCGGGCGCCTTTAGTGTGCGGCTGCCAAGGCAGCCGCACTCTCTTCGGCACGCAGAGATCGCTTGATATTTCCTATAACTGAAATGATGCCACGTGGACCGGGCATCTTGAGTGTGAGGGAGGCGTAGTGTGGTATTGCATTAAAGCGAGTGAAAGCTTCGCGTCCGAGCAGTGCTTGATAGCCACTTTGGAACGGAGCGATGTGGAAGGTTAAATGCTCGCGACGGAAGTTATCGGGGGAGCCGAATATAACTTGTAGTAGGAGGGAGCCCGTACAACGAGCCCCTGGGCCTGGCGTTACTCCTTTAAAGGTAGTATTGGTATGGAGAATTTTTGTTGGGTCTAACCCCATCCCACGGATTGTATCCTGATATATTAGGTTTAGACTGCTGCCACCGTCCATCAAGACTCGTGTGAAGTGATATCCGCCAATTACTGGGTCTAATACTAGGGCAGCCCATCCTGCGTGCCGGATACTTGCTGAGTAATCGCGATGGTCGAAAGTGATCGGTTGAGACGACCAGTGGCAGGACTACGCGGTGACAGGCACTTGGGTATATTTTCCCGGGAGTGCCGCGTTGTTTTTTCCCTTGATCACATGTAACACGTTTACTGTTTTGACTTCTGGTGGAAATTTCTTTTGTTCCCCAGTCTCTTTCTTGGGAGGCTCGTCCTCATCTTCACTTGGTGTATCCTCCCCCTTGTGTACGGCGTTGAGCTTGCCGGACTGCTTGAAGACCCAACATTCTCTGTGGGTATGATTAGCCGGTTTACCAGGGGTACTATGGATCTGACATACTTGGTCCAGAATTTTGTTGAGGCTGGACAATTCATCCCTGGTGCCTTTAGAGGGCGGCTTTTGCTGACCTGGCCGAGAGCTTTTGAATCCGGCGTTTACTGCCGTGCCCTTCGTGCTGTCTTCTTTATTCCGGCGTTTGTTATTGCTGTTGCGCCGTGATTTCCCGTTTCCATCTCTAACTTTAGATGTACTGGGGTCGCAGGTGCTGCATCTGGCTAGCCAGCTGTCCTTACCCGCGCAAAAGCGGGTCATGAGGCTTGTTAATGCGGCCATCGTTCTCGGCTTATTTTGGCCGAGGTGTCTGGCGAGCCATTCGTCACGGACGCTATGCTTAAAAGCTGCCAAGGCTTCGGCGTCCGGACAGTCGACAATCTGGTTCTTTTTAGTAAGAAACCTGTTCTAAAGCTTTCGGGCTGACTCTCCGGGCTGTTGAGTTATATGAGTCAAATCATCCGCATCCGGGGGTCGGACATAAGTCCCTTGAAAATTTGCTCGAAAGGCGCCTTCGAGCTCTTCCCAACTTCTAATGGAGCTTTCGGGGAGGCCTTTAAGCCAGTGACGAGCTGGCCCTTTGAGCTTGAGGGTTAAGTACTTGATGGCGTGGAGATCATCTCCTCGAGCCATATGGATATGAAGGATGTAGTCCTCAATCCAGACCCCAGGGTCTGTTGTTCCGTCGTATGCCTCTATGTTTACGGGTTTGAATCCCTCTGGAAATTCATGGTCCAGCACCTCATCGATGAAACATAGGGGGTGTGCGGCACCCCTGTAGCTGGGTGTACCGTGTTGTTCGGATGTTTGTTGTGTTGCATTGTATGTTGGGGCGCGCTTGCGTGGTCCATAGATGGATCTTGTTGCGCCGTCCTTTGGGTGCGAGCCCTCGCATGGGTCGCGTGTTGTATTGTGAGTGGCGTTGTATGCCGCTCTGTGTTGGTAGAGGGGTCGTCTATCCGGCCAGGTGGCTGCTCTGATATTTGGTTGTGGGGGGTCTGAGGCCTCCTCATCGAATTCAGGTAGCAGCTTCTGCTTTTGGTAGCTCTTGGAGGGGCGATTGTCGCCGTACCTCACTGCTGTGTTGAGTATTTTACTCCATCTGATTTGGAGTGTGTCTTGCGCAGCCTTGAGCCTTTGCTTCTGCTTTTTAAGACTTCTCGCAGTGGCAACAAGCCTTTTACGGGCATTCTGCTGCTCCGGGTGCCTGTCCGGCGTTATGTCGTCCGGACTATTATCCTTGATAGAATTTGTTTGTTTGGTTTGATTATCCAGATTGCCGTTGTCCGGCAGCGGTTCGCCCTGCTCCAGCGCTGGGTCTGTGTGATCGTTATTTCTGTCGAGGCAGGATTTGGGGCGGCGCTTGCGTCGCTGCTTTGCCTGCTTCTCGAGGGACAAGCCTTCGGTGCATCCTTCCGCTCTTCGTCGTCATCTTTTGGTGCGTCCACCATGTATACGTCATATGGTGAGGTGGGTGGTGGTTCTTCTTCGCCTCCCGCATCATCGTCCATACCGTCGATGTTTTCAGAGTCGAAGTCGAGCATGTCGGTTAAATCGTCGATAGTGGCTACAAAGTGGGTGGTGGGTGGGCTTTGAATTTCTTCATCGTCCGTATCCCAACCTTGCTGACCGTAGTCCGGCCAGGGCTCTCTTGATAAAGAGAGAGACTTTAGTGTCTTTAGAATATCGTCGAAAGGCGAGTGCTGAAAGACGTCCGCGGCGGTAAACTCCATGATCGGCGCCTAATCGGATTCGACCGGCAGGGGCGCGGAGGGTTCCGAGTCCGGGGAGGAGTCCGGCTCCTTGGAGTCACGAGTCTCGCAGAGTTTGGGGCTGGTGTTTGGCTCGATCGCCGCTGGGATCGCAGCCCCCGAGGCGGCGTCCAACCATCCATCCTCGATCAGCGCAGTTGGCTCCGAATTAAGGGTCGAAGCCGATGCGGGTGCGGCCTCCAGGGCACTGTTCGGCGGCAGAGCTAGATCATGCTCCTCGTGACAGTGCGGCGCGCTCGGTAGTGGCTCGAATCCGTCGAAGATCAAGTCCCCGTGGATGTCAGCCATGTAGTTTAAACTTCCAAATCTGACCTGACGGCCAGGGGCATAGCTTTCGATCTGCTCCAGATGGCCAAGTGAATTTGCCCGCGGTGTAAAGCCGCCGAAGACAGAGATCTTTTCGGGGAGAGAAGTTTCACCCTGGACCGCATCACTATCGATGATAGTAGGAGCCATCAAGCTTGACGGCGATGACACAGAGGAACTCTCAATGAAAGCACCAATGTCGGTGTCAAAACCGGCGGATCTCGGGTAGGGGGTCCCGAACTGTGCGTCTAGGCCGGATGGTAACAGGAGGCAAGGGACACGAAGTTTTACCCAGGTTCGGGCCCTCTTGATGGAGGTAAAACCCTACATCCTGCTTGACTAATATTGATGATATGGGTAGTACAATAGTAGATCTACCACGAGATCAGAGAGGCTAAACCCTAGAAGCTAGCCTATGGTATGATTGTTGTTCTGTATGTTGTCCTACGGACTAAAACCCTCCGGTTTATATAGACACCGGAGAGGGTTAGGGTTACACAAAGTCGGTTACAATGGTAGGAGATCTACATATCTGTATCACCAAGCTTGCCTTCCACGCCAAGGAAAGTCCCTTCCGGACACGGGACGAAGTCTTCAATCTTGTATCTTCATAGTCCAGGTGTCCGGCTGAAGATATAGTCCGGCCATCCGGACACCCCCTAATCCAGGACTCCCTCAGTCATCATTGGTGGAATAAGAGGCAGCTTTGCGAAACTGACCATCCAATGGACGAATGCCTTCATCTATAACAGCTGGTGCCTTGCCCTTTTCATCAACTGACGAATAGGTCTGCTTGAGGACTTCAATCGGGGGCAAGTAGCTAAGGTGATTCTGAAAATCAGCTTTGTAGTTGAGTGAAGACCTTGTCCTGAGGAATCTCATAATCCAAGGTGCATAATGCTTCAGCTCAAACGGAGACAGTGCAACATTTGCCAGAGTCCTCATGAAGAAATCATGATAATTGACAGGAATGCCATGAACAATGTTGAATACCAGATTCTTCATGATGCCAACAATTTCCTCATCAGATGAGTCGTGGCCTTTGATAGGACTCATTGTCCTCGTAAGAATATGATAGACAGTTCTGGGCACATAAAGTAATTCCTTCACGAGGAATTTGGTTCGTGGGGCCTGACCTGGCTTCAAAGGTTTCATTAGAACCTGCATGTAGTGATTTGTAAGCTCAGGTTCACTGTAGATGCAACGAGCTTCTTCAAGGGGAGGACTGAGTGGTAAGGCACAAAGCAATTCAGTAGCTGGTGCTGTGTAGTGAGTGTTCTCAGACATCCAGTCCAGCTCCCACGAATTCACATCTTCAGAATCTCCTGTGATGTGCAGCGTCGCATAAAATTGAAGAATCGGTTCTTCATTCCAATCGTAGATGTCAGAGAAAAAATTTAACAGTCCAGCGTCGTGAAGGACACTGAGGACTGGCACGAAGCATGGCAGAGATTCCATATCCACATGAGGAATGTGCTCATGGTAGAAGATTTTCTCTTTGTTGAACAACACTGAGGAATAGAAATTTGCTTGACTAGCAGTCCAGAAACGCCTCTTCCTTATGCGAGCAGAATCATATGGGTTGTAGTCTTCGAAGAATACGTGCTCGCCAAAGAAATCATCAGCCTTGAACTTTTGCTTGCGTGAGAATGGATCCTTTGGCTTGGGTAGAGGAGTGTCAGTGAGTTGCATCATGACCTCAAGAATCACAATCTCAGGTTCTTCAGGCTGAGGAATTTCTGGTTCCTCTTCAGTGGCAGTCTGCGTCTTCAGATGTTCAGCAGCAACAGTTTTTTCAGCACTAGTGGCTGGAATTTCCTCACGTACAGATGAAGTGGGGTGAGTTTCTTCAGAGCCCATTTGAATATTTTGTGCAGGGGACTGAGGTATCTGCTGCAACGGTGTGAACATTGGAGAGTTTGGATGCTGACTTTCCCAGAATTCATCACTCATCACTGGTGTGGAGCAGCCAACGTCCACATGTTCATCTTCCATTTCTTCAACGCCAGCCTCTTCAGCTGTGAACTGAGGCATAGGCGAGGAGATAACAAGTGTTGAAGGGATCGTATCCACTTCAATTTCTTCATCAATCTGCTCTGACGAAGCAGCATAATGATTTTCTTCATCAGATCCCGCTAGGGATCTCATATTCTTCATCGAAAGGAACAAGGTCCTTTGATGGCATGGTAGAGAGAGGAACAACATCAATGGCATTTTCAAACAAGCTGGTCAAAGGCTTCATCTTCTTCGGAGCTGAAGAATCTGAAGTAGCTGATGCTTTCCTTTTCTTCACTGCTGCACGCTCTGCAGCCTTGGTCTTCTTCACATCTGATGCAGATGGAAGGATTGGAGTTGGTGTTGGCGCAGGAGGAGCAGAGGATTCTGGTTGATTTTCTTCAGGCACAACTGATGCAGTTGCCCTGATTTCTTCAGTTTCTTCAGGCGCACCACTAGTGGATGCCCTGGCAATTTCTTCAGCGGCTGGAATGCAGTCATCAGCCCTGGAACTCACATTTTCTTCAGCAGCCTGATTTTCAGCAGCGGTGCTGCCATGTTCTTCAGTCGGCTGAGCAGATGCTTCCGCCTGAGGAATTTCCTGTTGCGTTGGGGCTGCAACATTGGAAGTGAAGTTATCAGCAAGTCTTACAAAACGAACCTTGGCTCCAAGCCAATTAGCGCGGTATGCGTCAAATTCATCACTGAGTTTCTTGATCTCAGTTTGAATAGTGACAAGTTCTTCAGTTGTCATAGAGACAACGTTTTTCTTCAGATAGCGCTCCTTCTTGTATTGCGCTTTCTTAATCTACCTGGCCTTCTCAAATTTCCATTTTTCTTCTTGAATGAAGTGGGTCAGCATGTGACTTTGGCCAGGAGTCAGCTTGAAATCAGGCATGGGAGTGTTGGGGTTCTTATGCCAAACATCAATGTATTCGAGGATCAACTTGGGATCCAAAAGCAGTGGCACATTTGTTCCCTTGGCTCTAGCGGCCCTGACTTGCCTATCTCTGATGATTTCAGCAAGTTCATCATCATCAGCTTCATCTTCTTCAGATGACACTTGGAAGGCGACTTGCTTCTTTTGAGGACTAGGGCGAGGACCTCGTCCAGCAGTGGCCTTTGTCTTCAGTAGAGAGGGTCCCGTTGAGGAATTTGGTGCAGCTAAGGAACTAGCTGAACCTCCTGAGGCAATTGAGATGCCTGTGGTCCTTTGACACGTGGCGAGATGCACAGGTGCAGAGGACTTTGTCGGAGCGGCCGAAGACTTTGGCGGAGGAGCTGAGGACTTTTGAGGAGTAGGAGCAGCATGAGGAATTGGCCGTGAGGGCTTTGAGGATTCTGGCCGTGAGGGCATTACTAAGGAACTTGGCCTTGAGGGCACTGTTTGGTGAAGCACTTGGCTTGCGCACAGGCTTCTTTGACATAGCCTTGTTCGGATTGACAACAGAGGCCTTAGCAGAGGCAGCAGCAGCAGAGTCTTCATTGAATTTCCTCACTGCTTCTCTGGCTTGCTTAGCCAACTTGGCTTGGTGCTTGGACCATTCATCAGGATAGTCCTCACCGCGCTTGAGGCTGGTGGGATCTGCTTCTTGGCCAGGTGCCAATGGAGGTCTTGGGTATGGAGGATTGAGTGCGAATTTCTTCATGTACTTGGGAGTAACATACCTGTACTCCCTCCACTCTCTTGCCCATCTCCTTTCTATCCTCTGTATGCGCAACTTGCGCTGATTTTTGTCCTATTTTCCAAACTTGGCCTCATCAGGAGTGCGGTAATCCTTGTATATGTCATCAGGGATTTCAAATGCTGTGTTGACCTCAGCCCTCTTTCCTCCTTTCTGTGGCTTCTTACCATCAGCCATTTTCTTCAGTTAAGGAATTTGAACAATTGAATTCTCTGAACAAGTATGCAACTTTTCTTCGAGGAAAGCTGCAAATGATTTAAGTTGATGAGAACCTAGTGATTCAGCAGCTGACATGAGTACCTGTGAACATAGTATAGTTGCGAGGAATTTGGAGAGGTCATATGCGTTCTAAGAAGGTTTTGTAAAAAGAACAAGTTTGAGGAATTTGACCAGATGAGTCTTGAAGAATTTCACTAAGCGTTCTTTGTCTTAGGTTCCAGAGATGTGTAGATCAAAAATCAACACATTTGAGGAATCTTAAAAAAATATAGCTTAGAGAAACGAATCAAGAACAGATGATATGAGAGGTGTTTTAGTGTGTAAAGATATGAAGGAAAACACCTTTGAAGATTTTCTAGATAATCATTCGAATCAACGAGGGCAGTAAAAGTAACTTTTAATTACCCTGGATGAAGAACACGACGAACAGTGAGGTGGAGAGGTGAAGTTCGTCTGTGTAGATCTTCCACGCCCTAACTCGGCGGAGGAAGATGGCTACGGCGGCGGCGGAGTGAAGATTTCTGCGGCCGGCGCGAGTATGGCGGCGACGAGGTCGAGGAAGTGAAGCTCTTCCTCACCGGCGACAATGAAGTAGCGGCGGTGCTAGGGTTTGAGAAGCTCGAGCTGGAGAGAGGTCGAGCGGAGTAAAAGAAGTGAGGAAGAGGAAGAGGGGTATTTATAGCCACTGTGAAAAACTGTTCGCCCGAAGAAATTGGACGAACGTGCCCCTGACCCTTCTCATTCGCTTGACATGTGTCACCCACGTACTGAGAGGTGGAGATCGTGTGCGATCGTGGGTGAAAGGATAAGTGTATCGTGGGATGTAGAACGGTTTGAGTGGCAAAGCCGAAAATTTAGATAAGATAGGTTTTAAAGTTCCGTTCGCAATTTCTTCAGCTGACAAGGACACAGTGAAGATTTTGAACAAGTTTCAAATAGAACGCACATGAAGAATTTGTGAACAGATTTGGTTGAATATAGCATAGAGGGGGAAAGGGTCCGATTACATTCACTTAGCGGAAAAACCAACTTGAAGAATTAGCAATAAGTGAATGCTGTAGAGGACGTAAACTCATATATATAGCCAATGAAGAAAAACGACGGAAACAGTGAAGATAATGCAAAGTTGAAGAATATGAACAACTGAGGAAATTCAACTTTTGGTGGTGGCATGACCCACCGTATAAGAATGATGATTTCAGACACCGCATACAATTATCGTAGGGTTCTGAGAATCAATTCTTCGTTATTTCTTCACACTTAGAGTGTTATTCTTCATTGATTGAAGAAAAATGTTTCTTCATGTGTTGCACATCTAAGTCATCAATTTTGCATAAGTGTTAGGATGAGTGTCCTTTTCAAAGAACATTCGAAGATTCTAGGATATTTATCTCACACGCAACTTGTTAAATCTCTTCTCATCCAAGGGCTTTGTGAAGATATCGGCTAGCTGTTCTTCAGTCTTCACATGCTCAATAGAAATGTCGCCCTTCAACACATGATCGCGAAGAAAATGATGATGAATCTGAATGTGCTTAGTCTTCGAGTGTTGAACTGGGTTGTGAGCAATCTTGATGGCACTCTCATTGTCACAGAAGAGAGGCACATTCTTCATGTTGACGCCGTAGTCCTTGAGAGTTTGCTTCATCCATAGCAATTGAGCACAGCAAGAACCAGCGGCAATGTACTCAGCTTCAGCAATAGATAGTGATACGCAGTTCTGTTTCTTCGAGGACCAACAGACCAAAGATCGTCCGAGGAAATGACATGTACCAGATGTTGACTTGCGGTCCACACGATCACCAGCATAGTCAGAGTCAGAATATCCAATGAGATCAAAAGCTGAGCCCTTGGGGTACCATAATCCAAGTGTTGGTGTGTGAGCTAGATATCGAAGAATATGCTTCACAGCCTTATGGTGTGATTCCTTCGGTGTAGCTTGAAATCGGGCACACATGCAAACACTAAGCATTATATCTGTCCTAGATGCACATAAGTACAATAAAGAGACAATCATGGAGCGGTATACCTTATGATCGAAGTCGATAGCATTTTCATCAGTGCACAGATGGCCATTTGTGGGCATAGGAATTTTGACACCTTTGCAATCTTGCATGCCGAATTTCCTCAGTGCATCCTTGAGGTATTTCTCCTGAGATATGAATATGCCATTGCGTCGTTGACGAATTTGAAGACCTAAGAAGAATTTCAACTCTCCCATCTTAGACATTTGATATTCTTCACTCATCATATAGGCAAATTCATCACTATAACGTTGGTCAGTACAGCCAAAGATAATATCATCAACATATATTTGGCACACAAACAATTCACCATCATAAGATTTAGTGAAAAGAGTAGGGTCGAGTGAACCGGGTTTGAAGCCTTTCTTCATGAAGAATTCCTTCAAGGTATCATACCACGCCCGTGGGGCCTGCTTGAGGCCATAGAGCGCCTTGTTAAGTCTGAAGACTTTGTCAGGATTCTTTGGATCTTCAAAACCTGGGGGTTGAGCAACATATACTTCTTCTTCAAGCTTACCATTGAGGAATGCACTTTTCACATCCATTTGATATAAAGTGATATCATGATGGTTAGCATAAGCAATTATATGCGAATAGCCTCAAGTGTAGCAACAGGTGCAAAATTTTCATCGAAATCAATTCCTTCAACCTGTGTGTAGTCTTGAGCTATGGGTCGTGCCTTATTCCTCACCATAAGGCCATTTTCATCTTGCTTGTTGTGGTAGATCCACTTTGTGCCAATGATATTGTGCTTGCGAGGATCTGGACGTTTGAACAGTTCCCAGACATTGTTGAGCTCGAATAGATGTAATTCTTCTTGCATGGCCTGAATCCACTTAGGCTCCAAAAATGCTTCATCTACCTTAGTGGGCTCTGTGACAGAGAAAAAAGCATAGTGCCCACAAAAGTTAGATAAATGTGAAGCTTTTGAGCGTGTGAGAGGACCTGGCGCTTTGATGTCATTGATGATCTTTTCAACTTGCACTTCTTTTGCAATGCGAGGATGAGCTGGTTGTCGTTGAGGAATTTGATCAGCATTCTCTTCAGCACCATTTTCTTCAATATTTTCTGCAGGTGCATTAGCTCGACGTTCTTCATGTTCTGGAATGAATGCTTCAGCAGATTCTTCAGTAGGAATGACATCCTCAGTAGCCTTGAACTTGATAGCTTCCTCAGGTGCTGGTTCATCTATCACAGTAGATAGGTGCTCTCTTTGCGAGCCATTAGTTTCATCGAACCGCACATCTACAATTTCAACAACCTTGTGAAGAACGTTGTTGAAGACTCTATAGGTGTGCGAGTCCTTTCCGTAACCAAGCATAAAACCTTCATGTGCTTTCGGTGCAAATTTTGAGTTGTGATGAGGATCTCCAATCCAACATTTAGCACCGAAGACTTCTAAATAACTTACATTGGGTTTCTTATCAGTGAGGAGGTCATAGGCAGTCTTCTTGAAGAATTTGTGAAGATATACTCTGTTGATGATGTGGCACGCAGTATCAATTGCCTCAATCCAGAACCGACGAGGCATTTTGTATTCATCAAACATAGTGCGAGCCATCTCAGCAAGAGTCCTGTTCTTGCGCTCCACGACGCTGTTTTGCTGAGGAGTATAAGGAGCAGATAACTCATGAGTAATACCAAGTTCATCAAGATAGTCATCTAGACCAGAATTCTTGAACTTAATTCCATTGTCACTTTTGATGTGCTTGATCTCCACACCAAAGTTGGTTGAAGCCCTCGAGGAAAATCGTTTGAAGACTTCCTGCACTTCATGTTTGTAAGTAACAATGTGTACCCATGTGTATCGAGAGTACTCATCAACAATGACAAAGCCATATTGAGATGCATCATTTGAAACAGCAGAATAATGATTAGGACCGAAGAGATCCATGTGAAGCAATTCAAATGGATGAGTAGTGGTCATGATAGTCTTCGCTGGATGCTTAGCCTTTGTCATTTTCCCAGCTTCACAAGCTCCGCATAGGTGATCCTTGAGGAATTTGAAATTCTCGATGCCGATGACATGCTTCTTCTTCGCAAGAGTGTGCAAATTCTCATGCCTGCATGACCAAGTCGTCGATGCTAGAGCCAGCCTTCTGAAGCTTTTGCAAGTAGGCACACGGCTAGTTGTGGTCCTGCAGAGAAATCAACAATATACAGGTCTCCTCTCCTAAAGCCTTCGAAGACTTTGGAATTGTCAGCTTTCATAACCACAACACAACGGTACTTGCCAAAGACAACAACCATATCGAGATCGCAAAGCATTGAGACAGGCATGAGGTTGTATCCTAGGGACTCGACAAGCATGACTTTGTTCATGTGTCGATCCTTTGTGATCGCAACCTTACCTAGACCCAATACCTGACTTTTGCCTTTGTCAGCAAAGATGATATGCTTTAGATGCGACGGAGATAATGGAGAATCCATCAATAGATTCTTGTCACCAGTCATGTGATTTGTACATCCACTATCGAGGACCCACTCAGTGGCTTTGGGTTGACCATTCTGCAGATGAATTAGTGCAACTTATGAACTCATATACCTCATCAGTGAAGAATATGACATCAATTCATCAGATCAATTTCATCAAGCAAAAGAACAGATAAAGCAGTATGAGGAAGTGAGAAATGAAAGTTCATTTCTTCATGATTAGCCTGCGTCCTTTCAGGCATGCTCAGGTCTCCAGCAAATTCTTCAGACGATTGCGTACGTCTGGAGACCTGACCCTGCAGAAGAGATTAGTTCTTTTTATTCACCACCCACATCTGAAGGGGTGGCAAAGAGTTCATCATTCTGCAAGCTCCATACGAGAAGGATGGCATATAAGCCAGTCCATTTCGTTTCACATAAGAGGGGTAAGAGTAAGCATAAGAGTAAGCAAAGAAATTCTTCGAGGACTTATGAGCATAATGATTTGAAGAATAATTCACATATCCATAATCCTTAGATCTTCCCTGTGAAACAGACGGGTTAGCACGATGATGTTCATATGAGGACTTTGATCCTTTTGAGGAATATGATCCATGTGAGGAGTTTGGTCCGTATGAGGACTTGGATCCGTATGAAGAATTTGGTCCATATGAAGAATTTGATCTGGGATTCCTATTCTTCACAGGTGGCGTCATGATGACATTCACCTGAAGATTTTCAAGGCATCTTTTGGGAACCCAGATTTTCTTCATAGGGGGACCGTTCCTGCAGTTAGTGCCAACATATCTAGCAAATACCTCACCATTCTGATTTTTGAACAGTTTATAGTTGGAGTCAAATGACTCATCATCAGAATAAGGAGATTCACATGCAAATCTAGATAAATTAGATGGATCAACTCGAGGTCCCTTTGCAGCAACCCATGTAGTTTTGGGGTACTGCTCAGGCTTCCAATATGTACCATCAGCATTGAGTTTCCTCTCAAAGGCAATACCCTCTTTCCTAGGGTTCCTATTGAGGATCTTCTTTTTAAGCACATCACAAAGAGTCTGATGCCCTTTGAGGCTTTTGTACATGCCTGTCATTTACAATTCATTTAGCCCTGCATCGTCAGTGATACTAGCAATGTCCTCAGATGAGGAATTAGTGATAGCAGAGGTATGTGAAGAATTTGAAACATTAGCAACATTTGAACATTCAGGTGAAGAATTAGCAGATTCACGTTCAATGCATTTCAAACAAGGAGGAAAAAATTCTTCCTGAGAAGCGCTGATTTGTTGAGCAAGTAATGAATCGCGCTCCTTCTGAAGATCTTCATAACTCACTCTTAGCTTTTCAAGGTCTTGCTTTGTTTGAAGAAATTCATAATAAAGCTTCTCATGATCCGATAAGAGAGTGTTATGATGACCTTGAAGATTGTCAAACCTAGTCTGAAGTCTCTGAAGATTTTCAGGCAAAGCTTTTGACTGATCCATTTCTTCACCCAGCATATCATCGCTCTTATTTAGCATGTATTGAACTTTTTCTAAAGCTCTTTTTTGTTTAGTGGCAAGGGAAGCAAGTTTGACATAGCTGGGTCCAAATTCATCACCAGATTCATCATCACTAGACTCGGATAGGTAGCATTCAGTTACCTTAGCATCTTTTGCCATAAGGCATGATGCAGAAGATGATGATTCTGGTTCGAATGTTATCGCTTTGAGAGATTCCTTGAAGTCCTCAAACCAAGGATCATGACAGGTACGATGACCTTCATAGACCTCAGAGAGACGGTCCCAGATAAGCTTCGCATGATCGAGATGCATGATATTCCTGAACTGATTTTGAGACATACAGGAGCAGATGACGTCCTTCGCCGTGAGGTTGAGAAGAGTGTACTTGTGAATGTCATCTGCTTCCACCATCTTGCACAGATCGGTCAGACCAATCTCAGTGACGGTCCACAGCTCGCTGTTCATCGCCATGAGGCATTTCTTCATCAGGGCCTTCCACTTGGGATACTTGTGACCGTCAAAGATGGGGCATGTCACTTTCTTCATACCTGCGGTCGACATAACTAAAACTCCAGGCGGTTAAACCAAAATCACACAGAACAAGGGAGTTCCTTGCTCTGATACCAATTGAAAGTGCGTTATATCGACTAGAGGGGGGGTGAATAGGCGATTTTTATGAAATTCTTCACTTAGGAATTTGCCGGTGAGGAAATTCCTTGGCGAATAACTACTAGTAGCGGAATAAGTACTCAAAAGTAAACATAACAGAACACAAGCATAGTCATCATGATGAAATGAAGACAAGCACAGAGTACAGGAAGCGTAAGCACAGGATAACACAGGATGAAGACAAACACACTAAAGAGATTGAACCGGGGAAATGGAGAAAATCTTCAGTCAAAGTCTTCAAGCACAAATATGAACAAGCACACAACACAGTTATAAGGAAATGAAAGAGTTGAGGAAATAGAACCAGTAAGCTTGGTGAAGACAATGATTTGGTAGACCAGTTCCAACTACTGTCTCAGTTATACGTCTGGTTGGAGCGGCTGAGTATTTAAACTCGAGGACACACAGTCCCGGACACCCAGTCCTGAACACGCAGATCAGGACACCAAGTCCTCACCGTATTCTCCTCGAGCTAAGGTCACACAGACCTCAACCAATCACTCGTGGTAAGTCTTCAGGCGACTTCCAAACCTTCAGAAACTTGGTCACTTGGCGATCCACAGTTCCTCTTGGATGCTCTTGACCATGACGCCTAACCGTCTGGAAGAAGCACGGTCTTCAAAGGTAACAAGCATCGGATCCACGCAGGATCAATCTCTTCAGTGATGCTCAATCACTTGGGGTTTGTAGGTGTTTGGGTTTGGGTTTTTCCTCACTTGATGATTTTTGCTCAAAGTCCTCGGAGGATGGGTTGCTCTCAAATGACAAGTGTCAGTTTATCTCGGAGCAGCCAACCAGCTAGTGGTTGTAGGGGGCGGCTATTTATAGCCTAGGGAGCAGCCCGACATGATAAGACATAAATGCCCTTCAATGATATGGCCGTTAGGTGGATAGATATTTTGGGACAGCTGGCGCATAGCACAGCAACGGTCGGAATTTTGAGTAGCAAAATCCTCAGGGCTATCATGTTCCTCACTGTGTAGGCAATCCGCACTGGCGAATTCCTAACTCCTCAGTCAGAACAAATTCCTCAGAGACCAGAAGAACTTCGTCTCTGTCACTGAAGAATATGACTGGACTGTATGAGATTTCCAATGGCTTCATTCGAAGGGATTGGTAGGTGTAGGATTTTGAGTTGAGCATCACATGGAAATTTTTCCTTAGTATTTCCTCGACCCCCTTTAACAGTATGGTGTTTCCTATGACTCAAGAAAGAGAAAATGAAACTACGAAAATAAAAGTCTTCACGCTTCATGTTCCTTGAATGAATACCAAGTCTTCAAGGTCACACCAATTTCTTCACTTTCAAAGTCTTCACAAAGCCTTCAGAAATCCAAAGTCTTTAGTCGAAGAACTTCATTTTTAGGGGTCGACTTTCTCTGTAAAAATCAAACTCCTCATAGACTTATAGACCTGTGTACACTCACAAACGCATTAGTCCCTTAACCTATAAGTCTTCAATACACCAAAATCACTAAGGGGCACTAGAGGCACTTACATTATGCTTTCGAGACTGCTGCATTCATGCTAACTAGGGCACCATCGAAATCCGTTGAGATGACACCTTATGAACTGTGGTTTGGCAAGAAACCCAAGTTGTCGTTTCTTAAAGTTTGGGGCTGCGATGCTTATGTGAAAAAGCTTCAACCTGATAAGCTCGAACCCAAATCAGAGAAATGTGCCTTCATAGGATCCAAAAGAGATTGTTGGGTACACCTTCTATCACAGATCCGAAGGCAAGATATTCGTTGCTAAGAATGGATCCTTTCTAGAGAAGGAGTTTCTCTCAAAAGAAGTGAGTGGGAGGAAAGTAGAACTTGATGAGGTAACTATACCTGCTCCCTTATTGGAAAGTAGTTTATCACAGAAATCAGTTCCAGTGATTCCTACATGAGTAAGTGAGGAAGCTAATGATGATGATCACGAAACTTATTTTCAAGTTACTACCAAACCTCATAGGTCAACCAGAGTAAGACCCGCACCATAGTGGTACGGTAATACTGTTCTGGAAGTCATATTACTTGACCATGACGAACCTACGAACTATGAGGAAGCGATGATGAGCCCAGATTCCGCAAAATGGCTTGAGGCCATGAAATCTGAGATGGGTTCGATGTATGAGAACAAAGTGTGGACTTTGGTTGACTTGCCCATTGATCGGCAAGCCATAGAGAATAAATGGATCTTCAAGAAGAAGACTGACGCTGACGGTAATATCACTGTCTACAAAGCTCGACTTGTTGCAAAAGGTTTTCGACAAGTTCAAGGAGTTGACTACGATGAGACCTTCTAACCCGTAGCGATGCTTAAGTCCGTCCGAATCATGTTAGCAATTGCCACATTTTATGATTATGAAATTTGGCAAATGGATGTCAAAACTGCATTCCTTAATGGATATCTTAAAGAAGAGTTGTATATGATGCAACCAGAAGGTTTTGTCGATCCAAAAGGTGCTAACAAAGTGTGCAAGCTCCAGCGATCCATTTATGGACTGGTGCAAGCCTCTCGGAGTTGGAATATATGCATTGATAGTGTGATCAAAGCATATGGTTTTATACAGACTTTTGGAGAAGCCTGTATTTACAAGAAAGTGAGTGGGAGCTCTATAGCATTTCTGATATTATATGTGGATGACATATTGCTGATCGGAAATGATACTGAATTTATGAATAGCATAAAAGGATACTTGAATAAGAATTTTTCAATGAAAGACCTCGGTGAAGCTGCTTATATATTGGGCATCAAGATCTATAGAGATAGATCAAGACACTTAATTGGACTTTCACAAAGCACATACCTTGATAAAGTTTTGAAGAAGTTCAAAATGGATCAAGCAAAGAAAGGGTTCTTGCCTGTGTTACAAGGTGTGAAGTTGAGTCAGACTCAATGCCCGACCACTGCAGAAGATAGAGAGAAAATGAAAGTCATTCCCTATGCTTCAGCCGTAGGTTCTATCATGGATGCAATGCTGTGTACCAGACCTGATGTGTGGCTTGCTATAAGTTTAGCTAGGAGGTACCAAAGTAATCCAGGAGTGGATCACTAGACAGCGGTCAAGAACATCCTGAAATACCTGAAAAGGACTAAAAATATGTTTCTCGTTTATGGAGGTGAAAAAGGGCTCGTCGTAAACGGTTACGTCGATGCAAGCTTTGACACTGATCCGGATGACTCTAAGTCACAAACCGGATAGATATTTTTATTGAATGGTGGAGCTGTCAGTTGGTGCAGTTCCAAGCAGAGAGTTGTGGCGGGATCTACGTGTGAAGCGGAGTACATAGCTGCTTCGGAAGCAGCAAATGAAGGAGTCTGGATGAAGGAGTTCATATCCGATCTAGGTGTCATACCTAGTGCATCAGGTCCATTGAAAATCTTTTGTGACAATACTGATCCAATTGCCTTGACAAAGGAATCCAGATTTAACAAGAGAACCAAGCACATCAAGAGACGCTTCAATTCCATCCGCGATCAAGTCAAGGAGGGAGACATAGAAATTTGCAAGATACATACGGATCTGAATATTGCAGACCCGTTGACTAAGCTTCTCTCACGAGCAATATATGATCAGCACCAAGACTCCATGTGTGTAAGAATCATCACTATGTAATCTAGATTATTGACTCTAGTGCAAGTGGGAGACTGAAGGAAATATGCCCTAGACGCAATAATAAAGTTGTTATTTATATTTCATTATATCATGATAAATGTTTATTATTCATTCTAGAATTGTATTAACAAGAAACTTAGTACATGTGTGAATACATAGACAAACAGAATGTCACTAGTATGCCTCTACATGACTAGCTCGTTAATCAAAGATAGTTAAGTTTCCTAACCATAGACATGAGTTGTCATTTGATGAATGGGATCGCATCATTAGAGAATGATGTGATTGACTTGACCCATTCGTTAGCTTAGCACTATGATCATTTAGTTTATTGCTATTGCTTTCTCCATGACTTATACATGTTCCTATGACTAGGAGATTATGCAACTCCCGAATACCGGAGGAACACTTAGTGTGCTATCAAACGTCACAACGTAACTTGGTGACTATAAAGATGCTCTACAGGTGTCTCCGATGGTGTTTCTTGAGTTGGCATAGATCGAGATTAGGATTTTTCAGTCAGATTGTCGGAGAGGTATCTCTGGGCCGTCTCGGTAATGCACATCACTATAAGCCTTGCAAGTAATGTGACTAATGAGTTAGTTGCGGGATGTTGCATTATGGAACGAGTAAAGATACTTGCCGGTAACGAGATTGAACTAGGTATTGAGATACCGACGATCGAATCTCGGGCAAGTAACATCCGATGACAAAGGGAACAACGTATGTTGTTATGCAGTTTGACCGATAAAGATCTTCATAGAATATGTAGGAACCAATATGAGCATCCAGGTTCCGCTATTGGTTATTGACCGGAATTGAGTCTCGGTCATGTCTACATAGTTCTCGAACCCGTATGGTCCGCACGCTTAACGTTCGATGACGAACGGTATTGTGAGTTTATGTGTTTTGATGTACCCAAGGTAGTTTGGAGTCCCGGATGTGATCACGGACATGACGACGAGTCTCGAAATGGTCGAGACATAAAGATCGATATATTGGAAGGCTATGTTTGGACATCGGAATGGTTCCGGATGAGTTCAGGCATTTACTGGAGTACCGGGGGGTTACCGGACCCCCCCCCCCCCCCGGGGAGTCAATGGGCCTTATTGGGCCTTAGTGGGAGAGAGGAGGAGGCGGCAGGTGGAAGGCGTGCCCCCCCCAAGCCCAATCCGAATTGGGTGGGGAGCCGCCCCCCTTTCCTTCCCTCTCTCTCCCTCTTCCTTCTTCTCCTACTCCTACTAGGAAGGGGGAAACCTACTCCTACTGGGAGTCAGACTCCCCCCCTTGGGTGCGCCCTATGAGGGCCGGACCTCCCCTCCTCCACTCCTTTATATATGGGAGAGGGTGGCACCCCATAGAGACACGAGTTGATTGTTTAGCCGTGTGCGGTGCCCCCCTCCACAGAATTCCACCTCGGTCATATCGTTGTAGTGCTTAGGCGAAGCCCTGCGTCGGTAACCTCATCATCACCGTCATCACGCCGTCGTGCTGACGAAACTCTCCCTCGGCCTCAGCTGGATCAAGGGTATGAGGGACGTCACTGAGCTGAACGTGTGCAGATCACGGAGGTGCCGTGCGTTCGGTACTTGGTCGGTTGGATCCCGAAGATGTTCGACTACATCAACCGCGTTTCATAACGCTTCTGCTTTTGGTCTACGAGGATATGTAGACATACTCTTCCCCTCTCGTTGGTATGCATCTCCTAGATAGATCTTTCATGATCGTAGGAAAATTTTGAAATACTGTGTTCCCCAACATGTAGTCCTCCCCGCGGATCACTACATCCTTGGCATGAGACAAAAGGTGATCGAAGCGGCCATCCTTGGGCTTTGGCATGGTGGTGTAGTAGGTGTAGTGCCACTTCTTGAACTTGCGGTTGTAGAAGGAAGCAACTCCCTTGGCCTTGATCTTCTCCACCTTCTTGGCTATGAAGGATGCGACGTTGCCCTTGTACACATCATCTCCAGAATCATACTGCACACATGAATGAATTGCATTAATACATTATAGATTCATATACAGCATTTCAAAGGAACTAAATGAACAAGGGATAGGCTCACCTCATATTCAGAATCTTCACTAAACGCCCCCTCGTATGGGTCGTAGTCGGCCAACTTCCTCTCCCTCCCCACCAACCATCATCCTCCTGAATATACAATTACATCCATTGATCAAAAACCCCAATATGACATTCAAATAACACATTGATCATTCGTCATGCACACACATTGAAGAACAGAGCTAATATGACTACATATTGTGGACAAATTTATATACTAATGAATCAAATAACTAGTATATCAATGTATTAGATTTGATTTGTACACACATTGATCAAAAAACCCAATATGACATTCAAATAACACATTGATCATTGGTCATGCACACACATTGAAGAACAGGGCTAATATAACTACATGTTGTGGACAAATTCATATACTAATGAATCAAATAACTTCTTAATCAATGGATTCCATATGGACATATGACATTCAAAACCCTAATCTGAGTAGCATTCAAAAACAAATCTAATAGGGACCCAATCTCCCAATCTAATAAGCATACACGTCTGTAGCATTAAAAACCCCAATCTGTGAGCATTAAAACAGATCTAATAAGCATACATCTGTGTAGCATTGAAGCACATCTAATAAACAAATCTATCTAGCATTTTTGCAACGAATTTATCCAACAAACCCTATTACGAAAATCCCCATCCCACCTATACAGAAAACCCCAACCCATCCGTCAAACCAACTACTCTAACCATCTGAACTACGGTATGAATCCACAATCTAACCAATCCAACTAACTCTACAAGCTAATATCCTAAAGCAAAGCAAGTGCAAATACCTCCTGCTCCTCACCAGGCTGCACATGGGGGGTATCGGGATTGACTGCGCCGCTCAACGCCGTCACCTTCTACAGCACTGAGGCGGAGCCCACCACCTCCTTCTCCACATCCGCAGCGATTGCGAGTTTCGCCGCACCATCGTGGACGCCGCTGACATCCGCGGTCACCGCGCCCTGCAGCTCGACCACATCTCCGGCCGCTGCGCCGGCGTCGCCACGGGCTTCGGCCATCTCCGGGTGAAGGCGATGAAGGTGAGGAAGAGGATGCGGTGGGGGAGAGCGAGACGGTGCGGTCGAGGCAGTGGAGGAGAGCGAGACGACACCAGTGGGGGAGAGGTAGACGATGCGACAGGGAGGGGATTTGGGGGGGGGAAATGGTAGGGGACAATGGAGGTGGTTGCCCCTCTTTATACGATGGGACGTCTCAGGTATGTCCCATGGACACGTGCTACCCCACGACCGCGGTCCGTTGCATGCACCCACATATACAAATACCTGTACGGTCAGCATACGAAACAACTATACGGGTAACGGTCAAAGGTGTACTCGGCCCTACACGGCCCCACTTGTCAGAGTTAACAGTCAAAGGCATTGACCGACGACAACGTCCGTTGTAACCTGTTCTGAGGGTTTTGGGCAAGGGAGTGGGGAAAAGTGAGCAAAAGTTAATGATACGTCCATTTTGCATCATGCTTTTATATCGATATTTATTGCATTATCGGCTGTTATTACATATTATGTCACAATACTTATGCCTATTCTCTCTTATTTTACAAGGTTTACATGAAGAGGGAGAATGCCGGCAGCTGGGATTCTGGGCTGGAAAAGGAGCAAATATTAGAGACCTATTCTGCACAGCTCCAAAAGTCCTGAAACTTCATGGAAGTTATTTCCAGAATATATAAAAAACACTGAGCGCAAGAAGTACCAGATGGGGGCCACCCACCAGCCACGAGGGTGGGGGGCGCGCCCTACCCCCTGGGCCTGCCTCCTACCTCGTGGGCCCCCTAGTGGCCCTCCGATGCCCATCTTCTGCTATATGAGGTCTCTCATCCGAGAAAAAAAATAAGAGCAAGCTTTCGGTATGAAACTCCGCCGCCACGAGGCGGAACCAAACTAGGGCTCCGGCGGAGCTGTTCTGCTGGGGAAACTTCCCTCTGGGAGGGGGAAATCATCACCATCGTCATCACCAACGATCCTCTCATCGGGAGGGGGTCAATCTCCATCAACATCTTCACCAACACCATCTCATCTCAAACCCTAGTTCATCTCTTGTATCCAATCTTTGTATCCAAACCTCAGATTGGTACCTGTGGGTTGCTAGTAGTGTTGATTACTCCTTGTAGTTGATGCTAGTTGGTTTACTTGGTGGAAGATCGTATGTTCAGATCCATTATGCATATTAATACCCCTCTGATTATGAACATGAATATGCTTTGTGAGTAGTTATGTTTGTTCCTCGGGACATGGGAGAAGTCTTGCTATTAGTAGTCATGTGAATTTGGTATTCGTTCGATATTTCGATGAGATGTATGTTGTTATCCCTCTAGTGGTGTCATGTGAACATCGACTACATGACACTTCACCATTGTTTGGGCCTAGAGGGAGGCATTGGGAAGTAATAAGTAGATGATGGGTTGCTAGAGTGACAGAAGCTTAAACCCTAGTTTATGTGTTGCTTCGTAAGGGGCTAATTTGGATCCATATGTTTCATGCTATGGTTAGGTTTACCTTAATACTTTTGTTGTAGTTGCGGATGCTTGCAATGGGGGTTAATCATAAGTGGGATGCTTGTCCAAGTAAGGACAGTACCCAAGCACCGGTCCACCCACGTATCAAATTATCAAAGTACCGAACGTGAATCATATGAACGTGATGAAAACTAGCTTGACGATAATTCCCATGTGTCCTCGGGAGCGCTTTCCTTCATATAAGAGTTTGTCCAGGCTTGTCCTTTGCTACAAAAAGGATTGGGCCATCTTGCTGCACCTTATTTACTTTTATTACTTGCTACTCGTTACAAATCACTTTATCACAAAACTATCTGTTACCGATAATTTCAGTGCTTGCAGAGAATACCTTGCTGAAAACCGCTTATCATTTCCTTCTGCTCCTCGTTGGGTTCGACACTCTTACTTATCGAAAAGGCTACGATAGATCCCCTACACTTGTGGGTCATGAATTAACAGAGTGGGGATGAATGAGTAGAGCTAAGGAACCAGGGGCATAGAAATAAGAAAACCCAAATTATTAATCCTAGCTACTAAGGTGCGAGATGGGGCTGGAAGGGATTACGGGCCAAAAAAGGGCCTTGTTTGCCCACCTGTTAATGGGCCAACAGGGATTAATCGGCCTAACAACTGATTCATCGGTCTAACATGCCAATTAATCGCCCTGAAAAGTTAACACGGCGAATAGGTGCTATTCAATTCGGCGATGCTATGAGTAGCGATTAGCTGGCTCATTAACTAATCGGGTGAATTCTTGCACAGTGGTGTGTAGTACCTGAATCCACTAGAAATATGATGACCTATAAGGGCACAGGGCTATTGCACTTCGCGGAACTAGACTATGTCGATCCCACTGGGAGTGGTTGCACATGTAACTACCAACCCCGTAGCGCGTTAACTGGAAATAGTCTATTCGTTGGTTGCTAACAGAACAATAATAACGATGGTTTTGTTTAAACAACTAAGTGAAGGTAGAAACATAAATAAAACAACGAATAAAATAAGGGGGCAACACTTGAGTAAAAGGGTGTTCTTGAGGCGTTCGGAATCATTACTACACACATGTTCTACAGATACTTAAGCCATTTTTCATATAGTTATTTGTGGGCGGAGCCTGGTACATTATGCATCACTACACGTAGTCAACCTTATCACGCACACCACCACCGTTCCTTCCCTAGTGGTTTACGACAACGATGATTAAGGGTTTGCCCGTGGACGCGGCCAATGGGAGGTCTCCGTTATCCCCCTATCAAATTAGTAGAGATTGGATAGGTAGAGGTTACTTCTGTCACATGTATCTTCCACTTCCCTAGAAATTGCACTATCACTTGCTTTCTTCGCTCTCTGATTCATCCAATAGTAATATCCCTGTGTCCAAAATTGGCAAATGTTGGATGGTACATGCTACTTGTGGAATGCGTTGGGATTTCCCTTAAGAGGAAGGGTGAAGTAATATAGTCGCAAAAAGTATTTTCCTGAGTAAATAATAAAGGTTTATCGAAGCAATAGGAGATTCACACAAACGACCTTTAGCAGAACTGATAACCCACAAAAATAGGGGATGAATTGTTACCTTTTTTGATAAGTAAGAGTGTCAAACCTAACGAGGAGCTAAACGTAGAAATAATATTCTCTCAAGTTCTATCAACCACCAATACAACTATACGCACACCAACATTAGCTTTACCTAGAAACAAGTAATAAAACTTGAAGTACTTTGTAGGTGTAGTGGGATAGGTTTGGAAGATAATAAAGAACATGAAAATAGAAGTAGGTACTGTTTTACGAAAAGAACAACTAGGTTAGTATAACGAGTGTGGAAAAGTGGTGGTAGGATTTGCGGAATTGTCCCTAAGCAATTGGCTAAGTTACTAGACCGATAACAAGTTTTTATGTGGGGGATGCCACTACTAGCATGACATCCCTTACTTGGAATTCTATGCACTTATGATTGGAACTATTAGCAAGCATCCGCAACTACTAAAGTTCATTAAAGTGAAACCGAACCATAGCATTAAGATATATTGTCCCCCCTTCAATCCCGTATGAATCAATTTCTATGGTAGGAAGAAGTTTCCATCACTCTTGCCCTTTGATGACCCACAAGAATAGGGGATCAATTAGTCCTTTCGATAAGTAAGAGAGTCGAACCAAATGAGGAGCAGAAGGAAATGACAAGCGGTTCTCAGCAAGGTATTCTCTGCATGTACTGAAAGTAGCGGTGCAATATAGTTTTGTAGCAAGATACTTCGTAACAAGTAAAAAGTAACAATAGTAGCAAGGGTGCAGCAAGGTGGACCAATCCTTTTTATAGCAAATGATAAGCCTGAAGTTCTCTTATATAAAGCAAAGTGCTCTCGAGAACACATGGGAATTGTCATCTAGTTACGTTCATCATGTTTAGTTGATTCGTGTTCGCTACTTTGATAATTTGATATGCGGGTGGACCGGTGCTTGGGTGTTGTTCTTACTTGAAAAAGAATCCCACTTATGATTACCCCCTCTTGCAAGCATTCGCAACTACGAAACAAGAATTAAGATAAATCTAACCATAGCATGAAACACATGGATCCAAATCAGCCCCTTATGGAATAACACATAAACTAGGGTTCAAGCTTTTGTCACCCCAGCAACCCATAATCTACTTATTACTCCATAATGCCTTCCTTTAGGCTGAAATATGGTGAAGTGTCATGTAGCCGATGTTCACATGACACCACTAAAGGAAGCAACAACATACATATCATCAAAATATCAAACGACAAGAAAATCAACAAGTGGTGACTAAAAGGGTGGATGATGTCAATGCGCTAAGGGCCGAAAACACCCGACATGCCCAGGAAATTGAGAGATTAGAAGCGCAGCTGGTTGCTGCTGAATTGCATCGAATGGATGATATGATTTTTGGTAAGTTGTAATTTTTGAAAATTTTGTTCTGAATGGGATTTAACCGAGGTTATTAACGGGCTGACTATTTTCCTTTGGCAGCTTCTTTGTCCGGCCTACCCCCCGATGCCCGAGGTTTGATGTCTAAAGACATGTCGGCTCATCTATCTGTGGTACACAAGAGTGCATGGAAAGCAATGAAGGACGTTTTCTAGGCTTTATGGCCCGGAGTGGTATAGGTGCCCGAAGACATGGCCATCCTAGCTGAACAGCTGGAAAGTGTTCGACGCCGGATCCAGGCTTGGAAGGTATCCGCCTGTCAGGAAGGAGCAAGGGAGGCCTGGGCCATGGTGAAGACCCATTATGCAGGTCTTAAGATGACGAAAATAGCCGAGGAACGACCTATGGGGCCGGACGGGGAAGAAATACCCACTAGTCGCGTGTACGAGAGTGTTATGCCTGATGCTCGGTTTTCGCAGAAGATTGTGCTCTAGACACCTTAATAAATGGACTAGACCGTGTGTAATAATTATGTATGACTTTATGTATCAAAGTACTTTATGTCAATATTCAGACCGTGCTTCCGTACTCTGTCAGCTAGCCGTCAGCTTCCACCTCCTCGGCTAATGGCCGAGGAGTGTCCCATACTACCGGCCGAAGTAATCGGACTAGGTGCTTCAGGTGGCAAGGCAATTCAGGTATACGGCTCAAAATACAAGAGGGAGGCGGAAAGTTATGTTATATTACTATTTAACATAAGAAACGTCTTGCAAGGAAAATAGTTCTTCCAACAGTTCCTTTCCTCGGTTGGTTGTGTCGAGCACATGAGTCCGAAGATGGGTGACCTCGGGGGTAAATCCCCTGGTCGGGGTATGAAAGACCCCTTCCACGTTAACCCTATGTCATGGCCAACCGATTTGTATTTTAAGAATGGGAGCTTTCAGCTTTGTCCGTCTAAGGTACTGCGTCGGCTGACCCTGGAGTAACAATCACAATGGTGCTCCCTTTCCCCTTAGCCGAAGTATCGTGAACGTAAGGGGCAAGCACAGGAGTCGGGCAACCTGGCTTGGCCAAATCTTAAAACAAATTGATGCATATTTTGGCTTGAAAGACAATAGTGTATAAGAGGTGGAACGACACGTGCGTTTAAAAGAACATGCTATATTATCTCTTGAGATCATCCAAAGATGCTCCGAGGTGTAGGAAACATAAAAAGGGGTAAGTTATATACATAAGCAATGTTTGTGGGGTCAATCATAGAAGCGTCGGAGCAGCGCCGTGTTCCAGGGGTTGGGTTCTAGACGACCGTCCTCAGGATCTCGAATTCGGTAAGCTCCTCTGATTAGTAACTCGTCAATAATGAATGGCCCATCCCATCTAGGGGAGAGTTTGTGATTATGCTTCTATGGATGTAGCCTCATAACTAGGTCCCTGACATTCAAGTCCTTTGCACGGACCTCCCTAATGTGGTAGCATCGGGCCTGCCGTTGAAAGACAGCCGATCATGCCTGAGCACCATTGCGCTCTTCTTCGAGAGCATCTAGGGCGTCCTATCAGTCAATCTCGGTTTCCCGCTCTTCATACATGCGTACCCGAGCTGTGTCATGTATGATGTCGCAAGGGAGTACTGCCTTGGCGCCGTACACCATGAAAAATGGGGTGTATCCAGCGGATCTATTTGGTCTGGTGTGCAAGACCCATTGGACAGAATCGAGTTCCACTACCCATTTGTATTTGGCTTTTTAAGGGAGAGTACTATCCTGGGCTTAATTCCACTAAGGATTAATCCATTGGCCCGCTCCACTTTCTTGTTTGACTGCGGGTGGTATATGGATGCGTAATCGAGCTTGATGCCCATTTTCGCACACCATGTTTTGACCTCTTTGGCCGTGAAGTTTGTCCCGTTGTCCATAATCATACTATGTGGGATACCATAACGGTGTACTACCCCGGAGATGAACTCAATTACTTGGGTAGGCTGATATCTACTACGCAACCTTCTTCTTGTAGACTCGTGTTGGGCCTCCAAGCGCAAAGTTTTGTAGGACAGTAGCAAATTTCCCTCAAGTGGATGACCTAAGGTTTATCAATCCGTGGGAGGCGTAGGATGAAGATGGTCACTCTCAAACAACCCTGCAACCAAATAACAAATAGTATCCTGTGTCCCCAACACGCCCAATACAATGGTAAATTGTATAGGTGCACTATTTCGGCGAAGAGATGGTGATACAAGTGTAATGTGGATAGTAGATATAGGTTTTTGTAATCTGAAAATATAAAAAAAGCGAGGTAGTAAGTGGTAAAAGTGAGTGAAAATGGTATTGCAATGCATGGAAACAAGGCCTAGGGTTCATACTTTCACTAGCGCGAGTTCTCTCAACAATGATAACATAATTAGATCATATGGCAATCCCTCAACGTGCAACAAAGAGTCACTCCAAAGTTCCTATCGCGGAGAACATAAGATGAAATTGCTTGTAGGGTAAGAAACCACCTCAAAGTTATTCTTTCCTATCAATCCATTGAGCTATTCCTATAAGTGTCACAAACAACCCTAGAGTTCATAGTAAAATAACACCATATGATACACATCAATAAACCCTAATGTCACCTGGAAACTCCAATATCACCACAAGTATCCGTGGGTCAATTATACGATATGCATCAAACAAATTCAGATTCATAATATTCAATCCAACACAAAGAACCTCAAAGAGTGCCCCAAGGTTCCTACCGGAGAAACAAGGACGAAAACGTGCATCAACCCCTATGCATAGATTACCCCAATGTCACCTCAGGAATCTGTGAGTTGAGTGCCAAAATATACATCAATTGAATCAATAGAACACCCGATTGTCACCACGGGTATCCCACACAAGACATACATCAAGTGTTCTCAAATCCATAATAGTATTCAATCCGATAATAATGAAACCTCAAAGGTAAAACTCAATTCAACGCAAGAAGATAGAGGGGGAGAAACACCATATGATCCAACTATAATAACAAAGCTCGATGTGCATCAAGATCGTGCCATATCAAGAACACGAGCGAGAGAGAGAGAGAGAGATCAAACACATAGCTACTGGTACATACCCTTATCCCCGAGGGTGAACTACTCCCTCCTCGTCATGGAGACTGTCGGGAAGATGAAGATGGCCACCGGTGATGGTTTCCCCCTCCGACAGGGTGCCGGAACGGGCTCCTGATTTGTTTCATGGCTATAGAGGCTTGTGGCGGTGGAACTCCCAATCTAGGTTTCTTTCTGGGGGTTTTGGTATTTATAGGAACTTTTGGCGTCGGTCTCACGTCAAGGGGGTCCACGAGGTAGCGGCAAGACAGGGGGCACGCCCCCACCCTTGTGGTTTCCTCGGGACTCCCCTCCGGTATCTTTTCGCTCCAGTATTTTTTATATTTTTGAAAAATATTCTTCATAAATTTTCAGCCTATTCCGAGAACTTTTATTTCTGCACAAAAAAGCGACACCGCGGTAGTTCTGCTGAAAACAACATCGGTCCGGGTTAGTTCTAATCAAATCATACCAAAATCATATAGAATTGTTGTAAACATGGCATGGATACTTGATAAATTATAGATGCGTTGGAGATGTATCGGCATCCCCAGGCTTAATTCCTACTCGTCCCCGAGTAGGTAAATGACAAAAGAAATAATTTATGAAGTGTGAATGCTAGCAAGTGCACAAGTTTGATCAATGACAATTTCAATCACTTTTTTAGCATCATTATATATCATAAACAGTAGCTCATCTCATAAAACTTCTCATGATCAAGTAGCAAGCTATTCATATGTTAAAGCATAGATCATGAACTTTCACTAGTACATCGAGGTGCTATACAAACGGTTTTTAACCCCTTTCCGTGACGGCATTTGGAACCTTCGCCAAGTGAGTGTGGGCGATAGGGAGGGGGGGGGTCATTCCCACACGACCTAAAAACCGTCGAGGATATGCCCTCCTGGCACACACGCTCGGCAAAATGAGGTCGTGTGCGACCGGCGAGCGCTCAAATACGGTTATACGTACAGTAGTGCTAAAAGAAACACAATTATACAGGTGAACTAATTTCCGATCGTAAGTACATCCCACACAGTCAGTCCCCACTAAACATTTTTGTTCGTATATAGATCCCACGTAGTTGCTCCAAGGATAATGTTTCTGTCTGCAGGTACATCACACACAGTTTTCCCCGTTAAATCATTTGTGATAGTGTTTCCATTCCACATGGTATTAACAATTTTATCGTTTGCGTTATTGAATGCATCACACACGGCTCGTAGAAGAAACGGTGTGGCAAAGGTTATCCATCGCACACAACTTTTATGTGGTAAACTTATGAGCCAGGTGGCCTAACGCAAACAGTTTTCAAGAGGATGTCGTGTGTGATTGTTCATTAATACAACACATTTTATTCCTAGAAACTATGTGCGTTGCCTGAGGTCATCGCCCACGGTATTTTCTCAATAGCCGTTTGCAATAGAAAACCCAATTAGCAGGCTAATTATCCTATTATAAATAATCCATTTATTAATCTAATTGACATTTCATATTAAGCACACATTATATTTCATTTTCATAATTGAAATACATTAGAGTACGACATCATATAGCTTCAGCACTCAGCTACCCCATTACACAATAGCACCAACACCAAGTTTCACATGCAACATCTATAACTTTTCGAAATTAGCATCGTAGACGTTACATAGACAGATGTATCTCATCTAGAAAATTGCTAAAGCAGAAGGCAAATATTGAGCCTTCATTGATGTTTAAGGTCTTTGCAACTTTAGGCCAGTGCCTGTGGATGATTGACCATCCATCCTTCGTCCTCATTAGGAATACTTCAATATTGAACCATGGGTGTTGTATGTATAGCTTCCTCGCCTCCTGACCATACATGTGGTTTGAGAGGTAATCATCAGTGAACTGCTTTGAAAAGGCCTGAAAACAAGGATGTGCATAAATATCTTCTCTATATTGGAAATGGGGTAAATGAATAAAAAAGCCAAGGTATAATAGTTAGTACCATCCTATAGTGAACTGATGTCTTCTTCATTATGCTGACAAAGATCTTGTTGTTTCTTGTCACTAATTTCTTTATCCTAACAATCTTTCTGAGTTTTGTGACTTGCTTGATATTCATGGACAACTTATTTCCCCATATGCAAAAAGGGTCGAACAGTGGGTCAAAACCTTTGACAACATGAGCTATATGTGCAAGACCAAATTGTTAAAAACCTAAATATTAGAATGGTTCCTGCAATTGCATAATAATGTGCTATTAGACAAAGGACCATGCATGTGCAAACCTCAATTGTAAATCTCAGTGCTTCCCATTGTTTCCCTGCAACACATATAAGGTAGTTAGTCATCAGGTTAAGTAAGGGTTCGCATGCTATCAGTAAAATATGTTGATGAAAAATAAGCACATTACAGATTTATTAGATTAATTCAAGCCACATGGAAACCCCATTTATCCAAACCAAGCATAATTAAGAATTAGGAAATATAGCACTTGTATATGTTTTTCATGTATTAAGTGCAGCCAAATTCGATTTATTTCTCACATGCACAACAATACAAAATTCTACTCACAACAATTGGACATCGCATTGCAGAATTGAAATAAGAAGTTAACTAAACACCACAACAAATGAACCAAACATTAACTAAGCACCACATTGCACAATATAACATACTCCTAATAGAAGATCAGACAGTTGACCAAACCAAGCATGCTTAACAACTTGGAAATATAGCAATTGTATTTGTTTATCATGTATTTAGTACAGCCAAATTCAATTTATTTCTCACATGGTATACAATAACAGAATGCACCCACAACAATTGAACATCGCATTGCAGAATTGAACCAAACAATTAACTAAGCACCACAACAAATGAACCAAACACTAACTAAGCATCACATTGCATAATATAACATACTCCTAATAGAAGATCAGACAGTTAACCACACCAAGCATGCTTAACAACTTGGAAATTGATACGTCTCCAACACATCTACTTTTCCTAATGCTTTTCCTCTTGTTTTGGACTCTAATTTACATGATTTGAATGAAACTAACCCCGGACTGATGCTGTTTTCAGCATAACTACCATGGTGTTGTTTTTGTACAGAAATAAAAGTTCTCGGAATGGAACGAAACTTTGTGAGGATTTTTTATATCAATAATAAGAATTTATGGAGTTAAGACCTACCGGAGAGGGGCACCTGGGTGGGCACAACCCACCAGGGCGCCCCCCTCTCCTGGTGCACCCAGGTGGGTTGTCCCCACCTGGTGGCCCCGCAGATTCTGAAACCGATACTATAAAATCCTATTTTCCACAAAAACCAGGGAGAAAGAATTATCGCATTATCGCAATCCCGAGATGGAGCCACCGTCACCTTATGTTCTTCATCGGGGGGCCAGATCTGGAGTCCGTTTGGGGCTCTGGAGAGGGGGATCTCCATTCTTCATCATCACCAATCCTTCTCCATCACCAATTCCATGATGCTCCGCACCGGGAGTGAGGAATTCCTTTGTCGGCTCGCTGGTCGGTCAGGAGTTGGATGAGAGTTATCATGTAATCGAGTTAGTTTTGTTGGGCTCGATCCCTGTATCCACTATGTTCTAAGTTTGATGTTGCTATGACTTTGCCATGCTTAATGCTTGTCACTTTGGGCCTGGGTGCCATGATTTCAGATCTGAACCATTTATGTTATCACCATTATATCCATGTTCTAGATCCGATCTTGCAAGTTATAGTCACCTACTACGTGTTATGATCCGGCAACCCCGGAGTGACAATAGTCAGGACCACTTCCAGTGATGACCGTAGTTTGAGGAGTTCATGTATTCACCGTGTGGTATTGCTTTGTTTTAATTCTCTATTAAAAGGAGGCCTTAACATCTCTTAGTTTCCAATAAAATCCCGCTACCACGGGAGGGTAGGATAAAATATGTCATGCAAGGTCTTTCCATAAGCATATATCTTCCCCTAATAATAAAGCACCTAATGCTTCTGGTCGTCCGTCGTCAGCAATTTTGCAAAACAGTCCCCTAGTTTTTGAGAAATTAACAGGCACACCTACTAAAATGTGCTACCGATGAATAATGTTTCGATTTTTTTGCAAAAAACCGCCTGCCACCACCGCCACTAATCCATTGCCTGCCTCCACCATCGGGCACGCGCCGCCGCTTGCCTCTGGTGTCCACGAGGCAGAAGCCAAGGAAGGGGGATGTGTCGCGGCGGGCATCCGCGCCGCCCGAGCCCAGGAGCCAGCCGTAGTCGGCACCTTTTACTCTATCTATCTCCCCTGCCCTCGGCATCAATGGACCAATGCGGCGCTGCTGGATGAGGCGGAGCGCAGAGGGAAGGGCCAGAGGTTGTTCGCCGTCCAGCAGAGCAGCACCACGCGCCTCAGATGGCAAGGGCGGCCGCCATAGGTTGAGTACGTACTGCGGGCGCCGGCGGCTATCGCTTCCCGACGCACATGTCGCTGCAGGATGGCGACGGCGGCACGCTAGACCTGCCGCATTTGGTGCAATCCGTGGTATGCGAGGAGTGGACGGCCGAGGTGATTGGCGTGGAGCTGGTGCGGCCAGGCGTCGCGCCGTGGCGGAGGGAAGGAGGAGAAGGAGAGATGTTAGGGACGGCCAGTGTGGTTGCTCCGGTGATGGCGTCCTGCGGGCGGCTTAGAAGCAACGGCTGCCGTTGAGGGAGTGTGCTGCGTGGTAGACAGAGAGATGGGGAGAAAATATAGGAAGGGAATCGGGAGGATGCGGAAGAAGAAGGCACGGGGGAGAGACGAGGATGAGAACGGGTGAGACGATAAGGTTGCAGGTCAGTGGCGAGCGGCTGAGACGAGGACGTGGATACTGGAACAGCGGTGCGTGGGGCCATGTGACAGGCGTCGGTCGAGACGGGTTTGTCAACAGCTGGAGCTCTTTGTTTGCCACATTGCACTCACCCACGGAGTACACTGCTGACCAGGCGAGGTATTTTTACTAACTACACCAAAGTACTGGAAGCTTGTGATTTTGCTGTCCATGCTTAACCTGGTTCATGTTAATGTGTAGGTGGTACTGACTCTCATACCTGCAATGATGGAGCCTTTGGTCAGTTTGCAACCGGAATTGGAAACGGTGATGCCGGTTTTGTGATGGGAACTGGAAAGGCTCTTCTCAAGTTATGCAAGCATGTTAAATTACTTCCGGATAGAATTTGAAAATGGTCTTACCATGAAAACCGATGGGACATATCTTTCTCTGTCTGAGCAATCTTTGGTTCTGTATCTCAGTCAGGGTTTCTTCATTTGTTTCTCACATTCTGTACATTATTATATCATATTGTACTAAACTGCAGTTTATTGCACAAATATGGAAACTTAAGATGTGCATTTGATAGTAACGCTCTATAAGTTCCTTTTTGTTTATAAATTATATGGTGTGCCATCCAAAAATACTCCATCCAATGTGTCTGTATTGTGTTAAAAAATAGTTTGATTCTCGTCGTGCATGCATTTGATTGCTTCTCCGAATCTACATACATATGCCGGTCTGGTATTACATTTTTCTTCTTTTTCTTGAAGATTTGCATCTGTTTGTGTTTTTGACTGACTACATAGGTCAAGACACACATGGTGGAAACATATATGCCTGGATGCCCAGTGAAATAAATACATAAATTATCTCTGGGCGTTGCTGATTCCGGTTTATACGAGTGCATAATAAATCATCGGCACAAAAGACAGATATTTACATGTCATGGCCACAAAGTCTTTAATTGTTCTCAAAAAAGTCGTCCCGATCAATAAGAAGATGTCATGCTTGATGTCCCTGTAGAATTTTTTTTAGGGAAGTCCCTAAGGGCTTGTTCGGTTGCAACAAAATTGAACGGGATTGGAGTGGATTGGGAAGGATTAAATCCCATACAAGTCAAAATCCCACTCAATCCCCTCCAAACCACTCCAACCCCCTCTAGAAGAGGTTTAACCGAACAAAGCCTAAAGATGGTTGTGTTGAAGGTGGTGCGGACAAAAGAGGCAACCATCTTATACATCCTTTGACCCAAACATTAATCTATAGAGAAATAAAAAAATCATCCACATAAAATTACTTTGGAAGTGTTGCACATGCGACATTTTTATTTTCTGATGTCAGTGCAATGGTTAATCTACCGGTGTGGTATGCTTTGTCACTAGGCATCGACATAATGATCTACAACGCCGTACTGAAGTCGGGCGAAAACATGAAGAATATAGCAATGCTCTTACTTTAATATATTTTTTCTTCTTTCTAAATTAGTTCAAGGAAAAACATGACACTCTAGCATGCAAACAACACATATGTTCTCATGCTTATGTCCAGCGTAATTAGATTTATTTATAAGTAGCTACATATGCCCTATTTATTATGCAAATTTTATATGCGTTATTTAATCAGCAACAACTTCATATAGTATACAAAACTCTCATGCAGGTAAGCAATTTGGATGGCAATCTCGAGTCATGGATGGCAAGGAACAAAGAAGGAAAAAAAGATAAAGAGCGGTATGTATGAATGACCAGTAAAGAAAAACTGAAAAACCTAAAATAGCATCATGAAGCCTATCAACAAAACAAAAGAATTAAAAATTCAACCCAATTGCTAAAAAACACAAGGGAAGAAGAAATATGCTTACATGGAGCCACACAAAAGATATAAAAGTGCGCATGAGAAAGGCAGAAATACGCAAATATGCAACCAGAACAAAAAAAGAAGCTAGAATAGAGCAAATTACATGTAATCGTGAATTGAGGAGCAACACACTAAGCAAAGATTCAATTGCGATGGAGAATCATGCATATATCACGACAATATAGAAAGTGTGTACATCTGTACGACAAAGACTTCATGGTTAGCGCACACACAACATTTTTAGACGCTAGGCAAAGTATACGACATTTTTATTGTGTGATATCAGTAACTCAACATAAGTGTTGCATGTATGATTTTCTTTATCAACACGATGGTTAATTTACAGGTGAGATATGCACTGTCACTATATATTGACGGTCTAATCTACAACGTCGTATTGAAGTCAGACGAAAAACATCATCTGTGCTTTTACTTTAGAGATCCTTTGCATTAGTAACTGAACACTTGAAAAATGTGCTTCGAAGTCGAGAAAGAATGCACTAACCACTATTTTTCAACCGATTCCAGCGACAGTGCTTCTAAAGGTTGGATGTTTACCTTTCATTTTTATTATTTTCTGTTATTCTCGCGTCCTGTTTTGTCCCGCACGCCAGCTAGGGGGGGGGGGCGTTTTTACAATCTCTCATGCCGTTCGGCATGCCCTAATCCTGATCCCAAACGAGGCCCGATAATGTCTAGGGAAGTGGCCATGTTGGCGTGGGGGTGTGCTCCTACTGCTGATGGCAACATGTCAACAAAAGAGCGTCATGCATTGTAAAATCTTTATCTTTTGGCCATCATATTTTTGAAGTGGGGAAGTTAATAGGGATTCTGGAGGAGAGAAAGATGACACTAGGGCAAGACAAACGAAAATAAGTGCACGCATGGGAACGAAAATAAGTGGATGCATAGGACGGGTAACAATGTCCCCCGTTGCAACGCACGGACATTTGTGCTAGTGACTATTTATGGAATACATGCCTAGATTATATTGATGAACTAGAGCTAGTGCCGTATCGCCCTAGGTTATAACTGTCTCATGATGAATATCATCCAACAAGTCACCGATCCAACGCCTACGAATTTATCCTATATTGTTCCCGCTAAGTTACTACTACTACCGTTATTGTTGCACTTGTTACAAAACAACTGCTATCACTGTTACCGTTACCATTGCTACTGCTACTATTATAAAAATTATTATCATATTACTTTGCTACTAATCACGTTGCTGCAGATAATTAATCTTCAGGTGTGGTTGAATTGAAAACTCAGCTGCTAATACCTTCAAATATTCGTTGGCTCCCCTTGTGTCGAATCTATAAATTTGGGTTGAATAATCTACCCTCGTAAACTGTTGTGATCCCCTATACTTGTGGGTTATCAAGACCTTTTTCTGGCGTCGTTGCCGAGGAGCATAGCTATATTTGTTGTGTCACTTGGTATTATTATCATATTATCACTATGAAGAATCTGAAGGATGCTAAGACTAAGATTTTTCCCTCAAAGACAAGGGGAAGTAAGGAACTGCCATCCAGTTCTGCTTAGATTCACCTTCTGTTATAAGTAAACTTGCAACACCACCACATGCTATTAATTCTGATATGTCGCAAGTTATTGATGATGCTACTTCTTCTATGGATAATGCTTATGATGATGCTAGTACCTTGATTGATAATGATGATGTGCCATTTGGTGAATTTCTTGATAAACAAATTGCTAGAGTAATACAGCATGATGTTGTTGAATCTGATGATGAGCTTGAAACTGAATCTCCTGAAACTCCTGCTAGAACTAGCCTTCCTAGATATGAATTGCCTAAGGTACTAGAAGGTTATATTATGAATGAGGAGACAACTAGAGATATTCTTGCTTGCAGAGATAGAGATGATCTAGAGAAATTATTATGCAAGTATAAAGAAAAATCTTTGAATGCTAGAATGATATGTGATCCTAAGTTTAGTACTTCACCCATCTATATTGATGATAAGGATTATGAATTCTCTATCAACCCAGAGTTAATTACTTTGGTTGAATCTGATCCTTTCCATGGTTATGAAACTGAAACTGTTGTAGCACATCTTACTAAGTTGAATGACATAGCCACTCTTTTTATTCATGATGAGAAAACTTGCTATTACTTTCCATGGTTATGAAACTGAAATTGTTGTGGCACATCTTACTAAGTTGAATGACATTGCTACTCTTTTTACTCATGATGAGAAAATTCATTATTACTATATCCTAAAATTATTTCCGTTCTCATTAAAGGGTGATGCTAAAGCTTGGTACAACACTCTTGCTCCTGGTTGTGTGCGTAGTCCCCAGGATATGATTTATTACTTCTCTGAAAAATATTTCCCTACGTATAAGAAAAAAGTTGCCTTGCAGGAAATATTTAACTTCGTTCAAATTAAAGAAGAGAGTCTCCCACAAGCTTGGGGGAGGTTTTGCTAATTACTTAATGCTTTGCCTGATCATCCTCTTAAGAAAAATGAAATACTTGATATCATCTATAATGGACTAATCGATGCTTGTGGGGATTTCCTAGATAGTTGTGCTAGTTGTGTTTTCAGGGAGCGAACTGTTGTGCAAGATGAAGAATTATTGAATAATATATTGAAAAATTATGATGATTGGACTCTTCCTGAACCACCGGCTAAACCCACTCCGAATAAGAGCGGTATATTATATCTCAGTCCTGAAGATATGCAAGAGGCAAAGAAATCTATGAAGGAAAAAGGTAATAAATCCGAGGATGCTAAAAATTTACCTCCTATTGAAGAAATACATGGGCTTAATACACCACCACTGCCTAAGGTGGTAGAGGTAAATTCTCTTATGAAATTCAATGATAAGGACAATCTTCACAACATGCACCCTAGCCAATGCCTTTATGAGTTTGAAAACTACATTAGAAAACAAGATCACTTCAATGGAAATGTTATGAAACAATTAAAATACAATTATGATATGATTGCTCGCTTGAGTGACTTGTTATTTAGAATCTCAAATGATGTTAGAGGTGTTGGAAAGCATGCTTCTATGGTTCAAACTCAGTTAGAACAAGTTGCTAAATCTCAAAGAGAATTGCTTGATGAAATGAATAATAATATACATGACTTTGCTGTTAGAGTTGCAACTAGAGGAGGTAAAATGACTGAGGAACCACTTTATCCTGAGGGACACCCAAAAAGAATAGAACCGGATTCACAAAGGAACAACATCTCTACACCTAGTCCTTCTAAAAAGAAAAAGAAAAATGATAGGACTTCACATGCTCCTAGTGAATCTGAAATAGAGAAACCTCCTGACAATGATAATGAAACTTCTATCTCTGATGCTATAACTCAGTTTGGTAATGAACACTCACCTAGTGATAATGAAAAAGACAAGGCTGATGTTCATAAAAATACTCAACCAAATAATGAAGAATCATACAATGATGTTGAGATAGAAACACCTGTTGATCTTGATAACCCACAACCTAAGAATAAAAGGTATGACAAAAGAGACCTTGTTGCTAGAAAACACAGTAAAGACAGAGAACCGTGGGTTCAAAAACCAATGCCTTTTCCACCTAAGTCAACTAAAAAGAATGATGATGAAGAATTTGAACGCTTTGCTGAAATGCCGAGCACAGTCTTTTTGCGTACTCGCTTGACTGATATCTTGAAAATGCCTCCTTATGCAAAGTATATGAAAGACGTCATCACTAATAAGAGAAAAATACCGGAAGCTGAAATCTCCACTATGCTTGCTAATTATACTTTTACAGATGGAGTACCTAAAAAACTGGGAGATCCGAGAATACCAACTATACCTTGCTCCATCAAAAAGAATTATGTGAAAACTGCTTTGTGTGATTTAGGAGCTGGTGTTAGTGTTATGCCTTTCTCTTTATATAAAAGACTTTATTTGAATAAAATCACAACTACTAAAATATCTTTACAAATGGCTGACAAATCAACTGCCATACCTATCGGTATCTGTGAGGATGTGCCCGTTGTTGTTGCTAATGTTACTATTTTGACTGACTTTGTTATACTTGAGATGCCCAAGGATGACAACATGTCGATTATCCTTGGTAGTCCCTTCTTGAATACTGCAGGGCCTGTTATTGATTGCAATAAAAGCAAAGTCACTTTTCATATCAATGGTAATGAGCATACGGTGCACTTTCCGAAGAAACAATTCCAAGTGAATGGTATTAATGTTATTGAAAATCTCCGACAGTCACTATTGGAAGTTTTCAAATATCTCTACCTACTACCAAAAAGAAATATGAAATGCTTATTGTTGGGGACATTCATATCCCCATTGAGGTAACTTAGTGATAAACGAAGGTTCGTCGGTTTCATGCTAAACGAAAGTGGTTGTTAATAATACTTGATCAACCTTATTAATGGATCATTTTTGAGCGGTATGAAGTTGATGAATTTAGTAAGCACTACCTTCTGTCCCTACTTTTTGTTTTCTGTTTTTATTAGTTAAATAAAATAAAATGCCATGTTTTGTCTGTTTTTTGATTTTCCCATGCAATAGAAAATGACCCAAAAATGAAAGTTCTTAGAATGCCTTGAAAATTTAATATGATTTTTTTCTGAATATTTCTGAATTTCTAGTGTAAATAATATCATAGGGAGGTGCATCAGGTGTGCACAACCCACCAGGGCACGCCAGGACCCCCAGGCGCGCCCTGGTGGGTTGGGGTCCCCATGTGGGCTCCCTCACTTACCTCTTTACACCACATCATCACTCACCTCCAGAAAAGTTCTCCATTGCTCTCTCTCCCGTGTTCTTGCTCTCAAACTCACAGATTTTGATCTCTTTGCTCGAAGCTCCGTTTCCAAAACTGTTTCGGAGGATTGTTGCTTGGTATGTGACTCCGCCGTTTGTCCAATTAGTTTTTGCTTTAGTGGTTTATATTTTGAATAATTAGCTACTCTTGGTGCTGCTGTAGATGAGCTTGCATGTTGAATTCTTAGAGTTCTAAGTAGTTTGAATGCTTGCTATGGCCTCTATGTATCCCTATGAGTAGTTGGTATCATTTTTGTGAAGTTTTGTTGAGAAATTTTTGTGGGCTAATAAATTTGAGAATTCTTGTTCATAGGAAAACCATGAATATCTTTAGGAAGTTTCGCTCTAAGAAGAACTCCAAGGATGTTATTGGAGAGTCCTTTGATAGTGATCTCCATCCTTGGAGATTGGCGGAAGTACGGCCGTGTGAATGGTCGCACACCCCATTCCTGGAAGAGGCTGGAATCCTTCAGCAGTTCACACAATATGCTGCTAATGCCGGCCTCACCGAATTCATCGCAGATGAGTGGGAACAACATCAAATCCTCACAAACATCTTTGTTCAAAGTTTTACTTTCCTTTCTAGGAATAATCCTCCTGAAGTGAGTTTTAATTTATATGCTGAAAACCATCAGATGCCACTTACTGAATTTTGTAACATATGCACGATCCCTTCTGATGGGAGCTTAGTCGAGCCTAGGCTGGCGGAGTTTGAGACCTTTTATCGCACTTTGACAGTGGGAGATGAGAGAGGGGTGTCAGCTATCACTGCCACTGGCTTGCACTTTCTTGATGTTCATTACTTTGCTCTTTTCATTGCAAAATGCTTGCTTGCTATAGAGAAGGTGGGTGCACTCAGCTCACCAGACCTTGCTGTTTTGCATCGTGCATTAGAGGGCGACAGCACTTATAGCTCGGGAGCTATTGTGGCACGTCACCTTCATATTAATAAGTCCAAGGCTAAAATACATGGTGGGATTTTTGCTACTCGTTTGGCGGCTCACTTTAATGTTGAGATACGCCATCATGATTACCCTCTGACCAAGGTTTACCTAGACCGCGCAGCAATGGAACACCACCATTTTATTGCACGAGATTAACCTGCCATCCCTATTCCTTATAACCTGGTTTTTAGCATTGAAACTCATGATATTATTCCATTGCCTGCTCCTTCTTTGTTTGATCCTGTTGCCCGGGGCGGATATAGGATTATGCCTGCAAACATCATCGCTTACCGGAACGATCAGGCTGCCGCAGAGGAGGAGGAGGAAGAGCCTTAGCAGTGGGCTCAGTGGATGCTCGCTCCTCAGTACCCCAACTACTATCTAGGCTTCGGATCGACTACCAAGTTAGGCCAAAGCCCTAAGCTTGGGGGAGTACGTGTTTCTCACCGACATTACATTCATGCCCACTTATTTCAATTGTTGGTGTTCACACTTTTTCATTGTATCATCCATGTTCAGATTTATTTTTCTTGCTTTCTTCTTGCCTGTTTGAAAACCTTTAGAAAAACAAAAAAATAGTTGTAGTTAGTTTACTTTCTATGCATGCTTAGCCGTAATATTAAAAAGAAAACCCAAAAAGATGTCCTTGTTCTTCTTTTGCTTGTTGGGAGCTTTCCCGTGTAAATAGTTTTTCTCATTTTTTCTTTTCCCTTTTACTTGCTTGTTCAAGAAAACTAAAAACTCCAAAAATATTTCTGTGTGTTTCTCTGAATTTCCTTTCCTCTTATTCGAGTTGTACCGAGGAGAAGACCACGATGAAAATGTTGAGTGGCTTTCACTTGAATAACTGTTGAACTAATAAAGAGCCCATTTTACCTTGTCTTCTCCCATCGAGTAAAATGTTTGCAGATTCCAGCTTAGTCCATGGCACTCTTGCACTATTATTATTTTCGTATCGTTCGGTCGTGCAAGTGAAAGGCAATAATGACGATATTCAATGAACTAGCCGTGGTAGAGAGAAACTGGTATGAACTCGACTTGTTCTGTTTGTGTAAATATGTCTAACCTAGTATCCATGATTTAGCCCATTATGATTAAACATGTTTGCAATGACAATTAGAGATTATAGTTTCTCATGCCATGCATAAGTAGCTGGGAGTGGATAATGATTTATCTTGGATATCAACATTGTGTTAAAATGATTGTGATGTAGTATGATGATATGGTATCCTCCTATGAATGTTCGAGTGGCTTGACTTGGCACATGTTCATGCATGTAGTTGAATCAAAATCAACATAGCCTCTATGATATTTATGTTTTGGTGATCATATCCTACTCATGCTAGTGTCCAATGTTACTTATGCATAATGCATGTTCATGACAGTTGTTCCTCTCTAGCTGGCCGCTTCTCAACCTAATTGCTAGCCTTCGCCTGTACTAAGTGGGAATTCTGCTTGTACATCAAAAACCTTGAACCCGAAGTTATTCCAGATGAGTCCACCATACCGACCTATATGCGGTATTACCCTGCCGTCCTAAGTAAATTTGCATGTGCCACCTCTAAAAACTTCTAAAAAAATTATCCTTTTTGTGTGCCTAGATCGTTCATCGAACGACAGGAGGTGGTTGGTATCTTCCATGCTAAGCGGGTTATTCTCAGGTCGAGTGTTTATTCACTCGCCATTGCACGAGAAAAGGGCGATAATAGGGATGCCCAGTCCCAAACCGCAAATAGAAAAAGCTTACAAATAATCAAACAAAAACTCCCAATGGAGTCAAAACCTTTACTTTTATCGCTTGGGAACTGCCACTAGCATGCTTAGCATGGAAGATATTGATAACTGATAGTCGTCAAGTAAATGAGAAGGGTGCCTGTCTCAAAATATCATTTACCTCTGTTTTAAAACATGAGCTTTGGCACCTCTGCAAATCACTGCTTCCCTCTATGAAGGGACTATCTATTTACTTTTTATGTTGTGTCATCACCTTCTAAAACAAGCGCCAGAACCTGAGAGCATTGCTGTCATGACTTATGCATTGTGTGTAGCTAATGTTGGGTGCATCGTGACTGGATCTTTTCTACCATGAATTACAATGTTTAGTCGATGCTTGGACTTTGGAGGTGCTCTGCATTTCTGTTTTGCGGTCTCAGAAAGGGCTAGCGAGATACCACTATTGTCATATTATATCATGGTTGTTTTGACAACATGTTGCCGTTTGAGATCCCTTATTATTGCTCGCTAGATGATTATGTCATTGATATGAGTTAATATAATCTTTAAGAGTTATTGTCAGCATATTTAGTTATAATGTTGGCTGAAAACCTGGGTGCTGTTTAAGCTTATTTACGCAAACAAGAGCAAAAGAGTTTGTAAAAGTTTTTCTTTTTCACTTTGAATTTATCAACTGGATTGCTTGAGGACAAGCAAAGGTTTAAGCTTCGGGGAGTTGATACGTCTCCAACGTATCTACCTTTCCTAACGCTTTTCCTCTTTTTTTGGACTCTAATTTGCATGATTTGAATGAAACTAACCCCGGACTGATGTTGTTTTCAGCAGAACTACCATGGTGTTGTTTTTTGGCAGAAATAAAAGTTCTTGGAATGGAACGGAACTTTGCGAGGATTTTTTATATCAATAATAAGAATTTTTGGAGCCAAGACCTACCGGAGAGGGGCACCTGGATGGGCACAACCCACCAGGGTGCACCCCCTCTCCTGGCGTGCCCAGGTGTGTTGTCCCCACCTGGTGGCCCCGCAGACCCTAAAACCGATGCTATAAAATCCTATTTTTCCAGAAAAAATCAGGGAGAAATAATTATCACGATCCACGAGATGGAGCCGCCGTCACGTTCTATTCTTCATCGGGAGACCAGATCTGAAGTCCGTTTGGGGCTCCGGAGAGGGGGATCTCAGTTATTCGTCATCACCAACCCTTCTCCATCGCCAATTCCATGATGCTCCCCACCGCGAGTGAGTAATTCCTTCATAGGCTCGCTGGTCAGTGAGGAGTTGGATGAGATTCATCATGTAATCGAGCTAGTTTTGTTAGGTCTTGATCCCTAGTATCCACTATGTTCTAAGATTGATGTTGCTATGACTTTGCCATGCTTAATGCTTGTCACTTTGGGCCCGGGTGCCATGATTTCAGATCTGAACCATTTATGTTATCACCATTATATCCATGTTCTAGATCCGATCTTGCAAGTTATAGTCACCTACTACGTGTTATGATCCGGCAACCCCGGAGTGACAATAGTTGGGACCACTCCTGGTGATGACCGTAGTTTGAGGAGTTCATGTATTCACTGTGTGTTAATGCTTTGTTCTGGTTCTCTATTAAAAGGAGGCCTTAATATCCCTTAGTTTCCAATAGGACCCCGCTGCCATGAGAGGGTAGGACAAAAGATGTCATGCAAGTTCTTTCCATAAGCACATATGACTATTTACAGAATACATGCCTACATTATATTGATGAACTGGAGCTAGTGTCGTATCGCCCTAGGTTGTAACTGTCTCATGATGAATATCATCCAACAAGTCACCGATCCAACACCTACGAATTTATCCTATATTGTTCCTGCTAAGTTACTACTACTATCGTTACTGTTGCACTTGTTACAAAACTAGTGCTATCACTGTTACCGTTACTATTGCTACTGCTACTATTATAAAAATAATCATATTACTTTGCTACTGATCATGTTGCTGCAGATAATTTATCTCCAGGTGTGGTTGAATTGACAACTCAGCTGCTAATACATTCAATTATTCTTTGGCTCCCCTTGTGTCGAATCTATAAATTTGGGTTGAATACTCTACCCTCGAAAACTACTGCGATCCCATATACTTGTGGGTTATCAGAAATATAGCAATTGTATTTGTTTCTCATGTATTTAGTATAGCCAAATTCTATTTATTTCTCACATGGTATACAATAACATAATGCACCCACAACAATTGAACATCGCATTGCAGAATTGAACCAAATAGTTAACTAAACACCACATTGCACAATATAACATACTCCTAATAGAAGACCAGACAGTTAACCAAACCAAGCATGCTTGACAACTTGGAAATATAGCAATTTTATTTGTTTCTCATGTATTTTGTAAAGAAGAATTCAATTTATTTCTCACATGGAAGACAATACAAAACTGCACCCTAAAGAATTGAACTTTACATTTGCAGAATTGAACCAAATAGTTAACTGAACACGACAACTAATTAACCAAACAGTTAATAAGTGAGCACCACATTGCACGCCATATAGAGCATATACACTAGAGCCACAGATTGCATGGTAAAAGTAGATAGCACAATTCACTAGAATTTGTTAAGGAAAGGCAGTAGCTAGCAAACTGAACATGGGTCCTTATAGTGAGCTAATAAGACAAGCTACTCATTGTTGGAGATATCGATGACGATTGGCTCCTTGGACATGGAAGAGGGCGAGGCCTCCACATCGTGGGTGCCCATGAACTGTCGTTTAAAGTAGCCAACTGTGTCGCGTTGTTGGCACGCGAGGCATCGACGGTGGCCTCGACGGCGAGGTGCTCGTCCAAGATCTGGGAGTCGGCATGAATGGTATCCATTGCGACCTAATCCGCGCGTGCGGCCGCGATTTGTTTCTCCGCTGCCAAATGCTCCTTGAGATCCTGGCTATACTGCATGCACCATGGCTTATTTGGTCGAGAGGTCAGTGATTTGGGTGGAAGGTGTCGTGCCAGCACTCGGGGCATGTGGGATGTGGAAGGAGGAGGGGGATGGGGGTCGGGCGTGGATTACCTGCCTGGATAGACGAGGCTAGGCAGCACGAAGGAGGGTTGCCAGCGAGGAGGTGGCACTGCAAGCAAGGAGTGAAGGTTTCAACTTGGAAAGGAAGGCGGAAACATGGGAAACGTGGCTTTTGGTAAGGGGGATGGGGCGGGGAGGTAGATATTTCCGCGGAAGCCGAAAATTTGGAATAGGTTCGGCGAAAAAACTAGCATGCAAAGTGGTATTAGACACAGTCCCTTATTCAGAACTATGTACGATATGTGAATAACAGAAATGATTCAGATAGCTTAACCCGTGTGTGATGAGTTTGAATGTCAAAAATTTTGGTTCGAATTTTCCTGGTTACAGTGGTCATCCACGTCATTGCACAATTTGGGTACACAAAGGAGACTACAGCACACCAACACCTCTAGTGTCAACATAGAACAACAGGAGTGTTGTGTTAAATTTGGGAATTTTTCGGGGTTAGTTTGGAAATTTTTATACATTAACTGGGTTTTTAGGCATTTTATGTGCATAATTCAAATTTGAACTACATGCACATGCTCCAGTGCATATAAATTGGTTGAAAAATCAAATATGTGTCCTTGGTTGCATGCTTAGGTCCCATGCAAGAAATGGGAATGAATGTCAAACACCCTTCCACCGTCACTCGACGACAAACATTGAGATACCTAGTTTTTAAATTCAAGTAAATCCAAAACTCGTCTGAAATTCATGAAACTTGGCATGCTATCATGGGGCGGCATCAACATGTTGTGGTAAATTTTTTGTCCCATTTGGGGCAGGTTTGGGTATAAGCTTCTCGGAAACCAGAGCTTCTCACAACAAGCCTGATTGTTTCGGTAGGGAATGTGCCACCTTTGGGGATGAAATGATATCCGTTGCCAGTTATTGCTTTCAAAAAATTTCTAGTGACAACATAGAACAATAGGAGTGTTGTATTAAATTTTGGAATTTTTCGGGGTTCGTTTGGACATTTTTATACCTTAACTGGGTTTTCTATGCATTTTATGTGCACAATTCAAATTTGAACTACATGCACATGCTCCAGTGCATATAAATTGGTTGAAAAATCAAATCTGTGTCCTTTGGTGCATGCTTACGTCCCATGCAAGAAATGGGAATGAATTTCAAATTGTAGGGCACTCTTGATTGCTGGCAAAACATTGAGATACTTTGTTTTTAAATTCTAGTAAATCCAAAACTCATCTGAAATTCATGAAACTTGGCATGCTATCATGGAACGGCACCCGACATGCTGTGGTATTTTTCGTGTCCATTTTGAGACAAGGCCCACTTGAATAACAGCCAACAAAGGCATTTTGAAACAAATAGCTGCCACTGTAACATCTCAAACGTTTTGTATAATTTAAATCTTTTGCATTTTGTTAACCATTCACGTGACGCCACACCTCTCTCTTTTAATGACTAGGAGGTGCCGTGTAGACAGGTGCTTGACTAAACGGGAGGCGTGCAAGTTGTACTCCAATGTGCAGGCTCACCGGGAAGCATGCGAGATGTTCGAAGCATAGGCTCACCAGGAAGCGAGCCCTTTGACTTCCATGGCCGCCCGCCTTGCTCACATGATCTCCATTAATGACGCCCAAGCCATAGTTTAATACGGTTTTTAAATATAACACACTCATTGCAAACGTTTTAGTTAGAACACCCGTATGCAAACTGACAGCTTCCCCAGGAAGCCAAGGGAAGATATGTCGAGTAGGATTTGTGTAGCTCTTGATCGCAAACGTTTTAATTAGAACACCCTTATGCAAACTGACAGCTTCCCCAGGAAGTCAAGAGAAAATGTGCCGAGCAGGATTTGTGCATCCCTTCAACTCAAATGGTTGTTTTGGATGACCCGTGTGCAACCACGTACAAACAATTTGGTAAGATTTGCATCTATCATATTGGGTATGTTGCCATTCATCAAACTGGGATGATTGATATTTGTTGATGTAGTAACATTGCCATTTGTCAATCCTTGTAACACTACAATTTTTTAAAATATGCAGCTAAGAATCACTAGCACTATCTAATATTGCAACTAAAATTCAGTAATTAAGCATAGATTTCATTCATAGATTAAGAAGCCATTCTTAATTTATACAAACAGTTCAACTCGACAGTTGAACCGACCAAACTTTTCCCCAATTGTTGCCAACCACATACTGAAATAGCTTGTTGAACTATATATACTAGCTAATTTTAAGTACGTTGTACAGTTCCACCACATCTATAATTAGATGAACTGAACAAAATAGCCCCTAAATACTACTACTACGGAGGGGCTTTGTACTACTTTCAGCAGCCTCTCCTCTACCGAGCGCGCTCAGTAAGAGGCAGGGGAGGAGGAGCCTACCGACGAGCTGGACAACTGCAATACGGTGCCTGCCGCTGTTGCACGTTCAACGATGCTCACCAGCTCGAACACCCTCTGCTGCTCTAGACGACCCCTCCCGAAGCGGCTGGACTGCTCATAGATCTCCTGATTCCTCGCCTCTGCGTTGGCTTGTGCTACGGCCATGGCTGTGGTAAGGCTCTTTGCGTGCTCGACGAGGTGCTCCTCCTCCTCCCGCGGGAACTCGATGTAGCGCACAGGGTCGCTGATGCACGTGCGGGGTCTCCACCTCGGCCTCCCTCTTTCGGGCGGTGGTGGCGGAGCAGGTGATGATCCCGGCGGTCGATGGTGGGCTGGCTGCCACGGCGACCAATGATGGGGTGGCGGCCACGACCACCACCTCCCGCCTTCGGGCTGCGGTGGCGGAGCGGGTGATGGCCACGGTGGCCGGTAGTGGGGTGGTGGCCACTACGGCCACCTCCTGCCTTCAGGCCGCGGCGGCGGAGCGGGTGATGGCCCTGGCTTTCGATGATGGTGCGGCGGTAGCGGCGGCCGGCAACAGCTGCCGACGGGCAGCAGCGACGGAGCATGTGGTGCGTGTTCCGCGCACACTCAACAGGGATGCCACACGCACTACACTACATCGGGGACTACACCGCTGCCACGGTGTAGCCTCCCAGCTGGAGCCGTCCTTTGATGATGGCGGAGTGGCTGAGCGACGACGACGGACCGGTGCCATTGGCGATTGTGGGATAAGCAAACGAGATAAGCTACAGGGAGGGAGGGAAAAATGTGATGTAGGGCCCGCCGCCCGTGAGGGTTTATATAGTAGGATGGTAAGCATTTGGATTTTGGGGGATTTAACCGAGTCAGGCAGGAATCTTGCGCGGGAACCTGCGCGGTTGCGCGGGAATGGGCTCACCACTGTTTCGCCAAAAGAACGCCCCTGCGCGCTGCTCAAGCTTGCGCTCGAAGCCGTCTGCAGTAGGGGGGTGACTAGACGTGTGAGAGGAGGACAAAAGAACACATACGCATACGGTTAATAAAAAAACATTTGCGATTTAATTACCTACTATACCCCCATCCTGGTTTATAAGTAGGATTTAACTAATAAAATACGAATGCATGTCGCCAAAGATTATATCATTGGATTCATATTTGAACATAGTTTCCAGTTATACAATTTCTGTAACATGAATTAACATTTTGTTGGTTAAATTTAAGGTTATATACCAACAAGCGTTTGCCCGCAACACACACGGCTTATGCCATCACAAACAACTCGGATGGATCAATTGTATGCCACGTATTGCATACGCAACTCTAATCTGATTCATGCTTGATGTCTCCGACATAGCTCGCTCAGTTCGTCTTATTTGCCACATATCATTGTGTCGGCCTCTTCTCGCATCCCTCGGCAAGCTCTGCTCGCCGTTAGGCGCCGCAGCGCGCTGTGCTTGCCGTTAGGCGCCGCGGCGTGCTCGGCTTGTGGACAGCTTTTCCTTGCATGGTCAACTGCTATATGCATATATATGGTTGCTCGCCGTTGAGGCGACCACGGAGCGCTCTGCCCACGTCCCTCCACACGCCCTCTGCCGGCGGTTGGGCATGCACATGATCACGTCGGGGGCCCCATATGCATGCGGTTGCGCCACGCGCGTTGCCACGCGATGCAGTTACGTGCGGCATGATGGAGTTACACGCTGCAAATTAGAACTGCCATCAGGGCCTGCCGATATCCCAGGCCGCCTGGCTTACCCTTTAATTCCCGCGGCCATTTTAACCTTAGTCTCTTCAACCTTTCGATCGCGTCCACAACACGAGAAGCACACCCACGGCGACACATAGAGAGGGGATGTCTAGCGGCATTCCAATGGAGTTTGGTGAGCATAAAGTGAAGACCCACGCGAGGAAACAGATATCTTGGTGGTGTACACCATCGACCCGGCCGTGGTGGACGTCTACATCAACACCGTTGAGCAGTTGCTTGCTCGAGACAAGTACAAGGTGGTCGGCATCGACCTCCAGTACACCGCCGGTCGTCCCAACATAGATCAGAAGGTTGCCATCGCCCAGTTGTGCACGCGCCATCATGTCCTCATCTACAACTACTGCATGGCCACAAAGCCTTGCGACCATTTCACCAGGTTTGTCAACAGCACTGACTACAGGTTCGCCACGGTGGAAACCACCGACGATGTAAAAGCGCTCAGGGTTACGGGCTTGGCCTGCCAAAACCTTGTCGAAATCCGTGAGCACTACAGGGTCTGGGACAGCACGAAGAAGGACTCCATGTGTGACGCCCGGATAATTAAGCTACAGTAAACCTTTGCTAATGATGCCACGTCACCTCGGTTGCTGTTGATAAAATCACTCTAGTTCAAAATGATTCAAATTCAAATTTAAAATATAGGCAAACAAGAAAAGTTTTCAAACCATGAAACCAAAATGTTCAAGGTGGGTCAGATAAATCATGTGTAAATGCGATGGAGAAACCAAACCTTGATAAATTGTTTAAGGGCTCTAAACTAATTAAAACCGTAGTGAAAACAATTGAACAAATACCTCTTGGATTTTTTTAAAAAAATATTAAAAATATTTTATTGTGGGTTAAGAATTGATCTGACAGTAGTTTGTTTATAAATACTAAATTAGGTACTAGTGGTGATTTTTGTAAAAACTAAAAATTAAAAGAAACTAGAAATAAAACAGAAAAGAAAATAAGAAAAAGAATCAAAACAAAAACAGAACTAACACACACAAAAAGAGGAAAGAACCCCCCCAGGGCTCCGGCCCAGCAGCCCCCGACCCAACTGGGCCAAGTCCCGGCCAGGCCGGCCCACCCCCCATGGCTCCTTAACCTGACTCCCCTCCCAGTCAACCCTAGCACCACTCCAATTCCTCCCCGCCGCCCCCACGATCTGGATCGGGCTCGACCCCGATCCCATCGCCCCCATCCCACGATCCCCACTCTCCCTCTCGTTTCCCCACTCTCTCCCCTCGTTCTGGATCGGGGGCGCTTCCCCCTTGACCCCGGCGCCCGCGTCGACTGCCACCGCCGACCCCACCGCTGATCCCCGACGACGGCGCCCCGCGACCCACCTCGCCGGAGAACCCCCTCGCCCGACGACTCGTCCTCCTCCCGGACCCCTCCCACTCGGCTGGTTCTGGATCGGGGAGGGGCTCAATCCCGCGCCACCCGTCACCGCCGTGCTCGGCCACAACGTCGGCGCCGCTCCACCGCCCCTCCCTCGCCGGACCGTCCTCATCTTCCTCCTCAACGGCCATCAACGAACCTCGCCGCCCTTGCATCCCTCCATCGTCGGTGAGGCCCCGGCCTCCTCCTCCTTCTCTCTACCCCCGCTTGACCCGTGCATGCTCGTCATGCGCCCGCTGCGTTCCCCCGCTACTGTTGCCTCCTTGGCGCGCGCTCACCACTGCCCCACCGAGCTGGCTTGCCTTCTCCTCCTTCGGCTACTCAGCGCTGCTACTCACCGTGCCCGTCCACTCCTCCACGCGACCCTGCCGCCCCTGCGTCTGCGCTCCGCTCGTCGCTCGCTGCCGGCGCCGCGTGCCCGCCTGTACTGCTGCTGTTTCTGTCGCCGCCGCCCATAGCCTCGCCCGCCTGCGTGCTGCCCGCGCCCAGCCATTCCCCCTTGCGTTCACCCACTCGTCCCGCTCCCCCTCGAGTCGCTCGCCCGCGGCCTCCTCGCAGGCCGCCGTCCCAGCCCGCTTTTGGCCGACTGCATCGCCCAACCAGGTGCTCCCCCATTGACCAGCGCCCGTTCGGGCCACGCCCGGCAGACCCGCTAAAGGCCACAGGGACCTATGACAGCTGGGCCCCGCGCCCCAGAACGTTTAAAAAAAATAGAATTAAAAGAATTAAAATAATAATAATAATAGAAATAAATTTAGTTAATTAACTATTTTGATTAAGTTAATTAATCCTGTTTAACTAAACTAATTAAACGGGTTAACCTAATCTAGTAATCAAGCTAATTAACACTGATTAGTTAGTGTGAGCCTATGACGAATGGGACCCACACGTCAATTTGACCTAGTCCACCTTTGACCCTGCTGACTTCATGATGACATGATGCTGACATCATAATAGCCTTTTCTAATTAAATTAATAAGATAATTCCAATAATTATTAAATCTTTATAAATTAATATAAAATAATCCGTAGTTCGGATGAAAATACTTTGTACATGAAAGTTTCTCAGAACGACGAGACGAATCCGGATACGCAGCCCGTTCGTCCGCCACGCATCCCTAGCATAGCGAACATGCAACTTTCCCCCTCCGATTCATCTGCCCGGAAACGTGAAACACCGTGGATATTTTCCCGGATGTTTCCCCCCATTCACCGGTATCACCTCGTACCACGTTAGGGCACCCCTGGTACTGCTACTTGTCTTGTCATGCATTGCTATGCATCTGTTTGCATTATATTCATTGTTTCTTCCCCCTCTTCTCTTTGGTAGACTACGAGGCTGACGCCGCTGCTGGTGCCCCGATCGACTATGCTGTTGACGACCACTCTCTCTTGCCAGAGCAACCAAGCAAGCCCCCCTTTGATCACCGGATATCGCCTACTCTTCTCTATACTGCTTGCATTAGAGTAGTGTAGCATGTTACTGCTTTCCGTTATTCCTATCCTGATGCATAGCCTGTCCTTGCTACTACTGTTGTTACCATTACCTGCTATCCTACTGCTTAGTATAGGATGCTAGTGTTCCATCAGTGGCCCTACACTCTTGTCCGTCTGCCATGCTATACTACTGGGCCGTGATCACTTCGAGAGGTGATCACGGGCAAATACTATATACTTTACACAGTTACATTACCTGTGGTACTGTTCGGAGTTGGGGGCTGAAGGGGCAGGTGGCTCCATCCCGGTAGAGGTGGGCCTGGGTTCCCGACGGCCCCCGACTGTTACTTTGTGGCGGAGCGACAGGGCAGGTTGAGACCACCTAGGAGAGAGGTGGGCCTGGCCCTGGTCGGTGTTCGCGGATACTTAACATGTTTAACGAGATCTTGGTATTTGATCTGAGTCTGGCTATTGGCCTATACGCACTAACCATCTACGCGGGGACAGTTATGGGCACTCGACGTCGTGGTATCAGCCGAAGCCTTCGTGACGTCAGCGACTGAGTGGCGCGCGCCGAATTGGACCGTAAGCCTGCTCTTGTATTAAGGGGGCTAGTTCTGCTTCCGGCCGCGTACGCAACGTGCAGGTGTGCAATGGGCGATGGGCCCAGACCCCTGCGCCATAGGATTTAGACCGGCATGCTGACCTCTCTGTTGTGCCTAGGTAGGGCTGCGACGTGTTGATCTTCCGAGGCCGGGCATGACCCAGGAAAGTGTGTCCGGCCAAATGGGATCGAGCGTGTTGGGTTATGTGGTGCACCCCTGCAGGGAAGTTAATCTATTCGAATAGCCGTGATCTTTGGTAACATGACGACTTGGAGTTGTACCTTGACCTTATGACAACTAGAACCGGATACTTAATAAAACACACCCTTCCAAGTGCCAGATACAACCGGTGATCGCTCTCTCACAGGGCGACGAGGGGAGGATCATCGGTTAGGATTATGCTATACGATGCTACTTGATGCTACTTGGTGAACTTGCCATCTACTCTCTCCTACATGCTGCAAGATGGAGGTGGCCAGAAGCGTAGTCTTCGACAGGATTAGTTATCCCCCTCTTATTCTGGCATTCTGCAGTTCAGTCCACATATGATACCCTTATTCCATTTGATACCCATGCATATGTTGTGTAGCTCCTTGCTTGCGAGTACTTTGGATGAGTACTCACGGTTGCTTTCTCCCCCCTTTTCCCCCTTTCCTTTCTTTTTGGTTGTCGCAACCCGATGCTGGAGTCCAGGAGCCAGACGCCACCGTTGATGACGACTACTACTACTCGAGAGGTGCCTACTACTACGTGCAGCCCGCTGACGGCGACCAGGAGTAGTTTAGGAGGATCCCAGGCAGGAGGCCTGCGCCTCTTTCGATCTGTATCCTAGTTTGTGCTAGCCTTCTTAAGGCAAACTTGTTTAACTTATGTCTGTACTCAGATATTGTTGCTTCTGCTGACTCGTCTATGATCGAGCTCTTGTATTCGAGCCTTCGAGGCCCCTGGCTTGTAATATGATGCTTGTATGACTTATTTTTTTATTTGTAGAGTTGTGTTGTGATATCTTCCCGTGAGTCCCTGATCTTGATCGTACACGTTTGCGTGTATGATTAGTGTACGGTCAAATCGGGGGCGTCACACCTTGGTTTAACTCGCCTTGGCCATCATCGACCCATACTACGAAGAGATGAAGCAGGATGCCAACAGAACACGTCCCATATCCTAGCATGGGGCCTGGATGCGGCAACTGGATGAACCACACCTAAGGTTCACGGCCAAGAGCGTGTACACATGCTACGAGATGCATAGGCGGATCGTTAACATGGGGAAGTGCCTTGTTACGGAGATCGACGAGACCGGATCGAGCCATAACCAGAGCAAGCGTCACAAGAAGTAGATGATGATCAGAACATGTTTGTCACGTATCACACACATCTTGTTATATTGAACCATTTCTATTCTCTTGTCTCAACGCAAACAGTTCATCCAAGTGAACCGCATGCCATATATCGCACACACCTTGATCTGGCTGACCGTTTCTTTTGTGTTGCCTAATCACAAACAGTTCATCCGAGTGAACCATATGCTGTATATCACACACACCTTCATCTGGCTGCCCGTTTCTTTTGTACCCCCTCATCACAAACAGTTAATTGAATTGAACTGTATGCCCTGCATTGCACACACAACTAAAATCTGAACCATGTTTGATGCATCCGTCATTGCAAATGTTTTGCACCTTTTTGACGGGTTTTTAGACCACCATTTGCGATTATTGCATCACACACAGTTTCGTTGAAGGGTCTCTGATCATAGTGCCGTGTTAGCAGCATCCTGCAGTAGTGTTTCTTGAAAACTAACAAACTAGGTTCTTAGTCATCAAACAATTGCAATTCATCTTATTTTCAGGAATGGTCTATGTAAGAGCTTTGATTTAGCAAATCCCACATACCCAACTATCATACAGTCTTCCATGATTGCTACCACTCAAAGCATATTTTTAGAACAAAATAGCATCCATTGTACATGGAGAAAGATAGGGGCTTAATGTTTCGCCTCCCAACTTATTTATCATATAGATAATTGTTAACAATAATAATTCATGATCAAATATATTTGAATGGCCATATATGCTTAGATCTTTCCCCATCACATGATGCTTGCCAACTAAAGAGAAGGTTGGAATGAGAAGTAATACTATTGACTCTTGCATAAAAGTGAAAGACAGGCCCTTCGCAGAGGGAAGCAGAGATTTGTAGAGGTGCCAGAGCTCGAAGCTTTTAAAACAGAGATGAACATAATTTTGAAAGGTATGCTTTCATTGTCAACATAACAACCAAGAGTTCTCACTATCTTCCATGCTAAACACATTATAGGAGGTTCCCAAACAGAATGGTAGAGTTTTTACTCCCTCTCCACCAACAATCACATTCCAGGGATGATCCCAAACAATGGGTACTGTCCATACCAACAACAGTCATGGGGGAGTTTTGTTTTATTATTTGAAATTTTGTTTTTGATCTTTCGATCATAGGACTGGCATCCCAATTACTAGCCATTCTCTCGTGAATGACAAGTGAATAAACACTCATCATGAGAATAACCCACCTAGCATGGAAGATACTGACATGCCGTAGTTGCTACATGAGTGAATTGGGCATACAAAATAGATTATTATTTGAAGGCTTAGAGTTTGGCACATGAAAATTTACTTGTAATGGCAGGTAAATACCGCATATAGGTAGATATGGTGGACACTCATGGAAGAAACTTGGTTCAAGGATTTTGGATGCACACGCAGTATTCCCACTTAGTACAGAAATTTTGGCTAGCAAAAGATTCTAAATAGCAAGCATCACATGTTGGAGGATCCATAACAATATAACTTCTATACAAATATACCCAAACATAACTCATTATGTTGTCTTCCTTGTCCAACTTCAACTAATTTGATCAAGTTTGAAAATAATTAATGGGGCTCACAATCATAGAAGAAGTCCAGGATAACATATTTATATGTGAAATCTCTCTTCCTTAAATATTCTTTCATGAATTGTTCAAGTGACCAATACTATGTTTGCTAAATTTTAATAAATTTACCACCTCTACTTCTCATATGTGAAGTCATTACTCCCCATGGTATAAGCATATAAAGCATATATAATTTCAAATTTATGATATTCAATTAATTCAACCATTTACTCATAGGATATAATTGAAGGACGTGAGTAAATGACAAACTACTCCAGAAAATATAAGTGAAGATCACTGAGTAGTCGAATAATTATGTAACTATGTGAAGACTCTCTAACATTTAAGAATTTCAGAAATTTGGATATTATTTAAACAACAAGAAAATCCTAATTAAAATGATGCTCCAAACAAAACACATATCATGTGGTGAATAAAAATACAGCTCCAAGTAAGGTTATGGATGAACGAAGATGAAAGAGGGGATGCCATCCGGGGCATCCCCAAGCTTACACTGGTACGTTTCGGTGCTATACAAACGCTTTTTAACCCCTTTCCGCGATGGTGTTCGGAACCGTCGCCAAGTGAGTGATAGCGATAGGGGGGTCCTTCCTACATGACCCAGAAACTATCGGGGATATTCCCTCCTGGCACACACGCTCGGCAAAATGAGGTCGTGTGCGACCAGAGAGCGCTCAAATACGGAAATACGTATAGTAGAGCTAAAAATACAATTATACAGGCGAAATTGGTTCCTGTCACAAGTACATCCCACATAGTCAGTCCCCGCTAAACGTTTCCGTTCGTATGTGTTGGGGATCGTTGCAGAAATTAAAAAATTTCTACGCATCACCAAAATCAATCTATGGAGTTTACTAGCAACGAGAGGGGAGTGCATCTTCATACCTTTGAAGATCACAATGCAGAAGCGTTGCAAGAATGCGGTTGGTGGAGTCGTACATGAAGCGATTCAAATCGCGGCCGATTCCGATCTATGTGAACGACGGTGCCTCCGCGTTCAACACACGTGCAGCCCGGTGACGTCTCCCATGCCTTGATCCAGCAAGGAGATAGGGAGAGGTTGGGGAAGACTCCGTTCAGCAGCAGCACGATGGCGTGGTGGTGGTGGAGGAGCGTGGCACTCTAGCAGGGCTTCGCCAAGCACTGCGAGAGACGAGGAGGGAGAGGGGCAGGGCTGCGCCAGGAGAAGGGGTACGGTTGCCCTCCCACCCCACCCACTATTTATAGGGGGAAGGGGAGAGGGGGCCGGCCCCCTAGATCCATCTAGAGGGGGGGCGGCGGCCCCTCGGGGGGGGGGGGCGCCCACCCCCCAAGGGTTTCCAACCCTAGGCGCCTTGGGCCCTTGGAGGGCGCACCAGCCCACTAAGGGGCTGGTTCCCACCGAAGTACAGCCCATTAGGTCCTTCGGGGCAGGTGGACCCTCCCGGTGGACCCCCGGAACCCCTTCAGTGGTCCCGATACAATACCGATAAACCCTGAAACCTTTCCGGTGACTGAAACTGGACTTCCCATATATAAATCTTTACCTCCGGACCATTCCGGAACTCCTTGTGACATCCAGGATATCATCCGGGACTCCAAACAATATTCGGTAACCACGTACATCTATTCCCTATAACCCTAGCATCATCGAACCTTAAGTGTGCAGACCCTACGGGTTCGGGAGGCATGCAGACATGACTGAGACATCTCTCCGGCCAATAGCCAACATCGGGATCTGGATACCCATGTTGGCTCCCACATGCTCCACGATGATCTCATCGGATGAACCACTATGTCAAGGATTCAATCAATCCCGTATACGACTCCCTTTGTCTACCGGTATAGCACTTGCCCAAGATTCAATCGTCGGTATACCGATACCTTGTTCAATCTCGTTACGGCAAATCTCTTTACTCGTTCCATAACACATCAACCCGTGATCAACTCCTTGATCACACTGAGCTCATTATGATGATGTCCTACCGAGTGGGCCCATAGATAACTCTCCATCATACGGAGTGACAAATCCCAGTCTCGATTCGTGCCAACCCAACAGATACTTTTGGGGATATCCGCAGTGTACCTTTATAGCCACCCAGTTACGTTGTGACATTTGGCACACCCAAAGTACTCCTACGGTATCCGGGAGTTGCACAATCTCATGGTCTAAGGAAAAAAGATACTTGACATTAGAAAAGCTTTAGCAGACGAACTACACGATCTTGTGCTATGCTTAGGATTGGGTCTTGTCCATCACATCATTCTCCTAATGATGTGATCCCGTTATCAATGACATCCAATGTCCATGGTTAGGAAACCGTAACCATCTATTGATCAACGAGCTAGTCAACTAGAGGCTCACTAGGGACATGTTGTGGTCTATGCATTCACACATGTATTACGATTTCCGGATAACACAATTATAGCATGAACAATAGACAATTATCATGAACAAGGAAATATAATAATAACCATTTTATTATTGCCTTTAGGGCATATTTCCAACAGTCTCCCACTTGCACTAGAATCAATAACCTAGTTACATTGCGATGAATCAACACCCATAGAGTTCTGGTCTTGATCATGTTTTGCATGTGGAAGAGGTTTAGTCAACGGATATGCGACATTCAGGTCCGTATGCACTTTACAAATCTCTATGTCTCCATCTTGAACATTTTCACGAATGGAGTTGAAGCGACGCTTGATATGCCTGGTCTTCTTGTGAAACCTGGGCTCCTTGGCAAGGGCAATAGCTCCAGTGTTGTCACAGAAGAGAGTCATTGGGCCAGACGCATTGGGAATAACTCCTAGGTCGGTAATGAACTCCTTCATCCAGATTGCTTCATGTGCTGCCTCCGAGGCTGCCATGTACTCCGCTTCACATGTAGATCCCGCCATGACGCTTTGCTTGCAACTGCACCAGCTGACTGCCCCACCATTCAAAATATACACGTATCCGGTTTGTGACTTGGAGTCATCCAGATCTGTGTCGAAACTAGCATCGACGTAACCCTTTACGACGAGCTCTTCGTCACCTCCATAAACGAGAAACATATCCTTAGTCCTTTTCAGGTACTTCAGGATATTCTTGACCGCTGTCCAGTGTTCCATGCCAGGATTACTTTGGTACCTTCCTACCAAACTTATGGCAAGGTTTACATCAGGTATGGTACACAACATGGCATACATAATAGACCCTATGGTCGAGGCATAGGGGATGACACTCATCTTTTCTCTATCTTCTGCCATGGCCGGGCATTGAGCCGTGCTCAATATCACACCTTGCAATACAGGCAAGAACCCCTTCTTGGACTGATCCATATTGAACTTCTTCAATATCTTGTCAAGGTACGTGCTTTGTGAAAGACCAATGAGGCGTCTTGATCTATCTCTATAGATCTTGATGCCTAATATGTAAGCAGCTTCTCCAAGGTCCTTCATTGAAAAACACTTATTCAAGTAGGCCTTTATGCTTTCCAATAGTTCTATATCATTTACCATCAATAGTATGTCATCCACATATAATATGAGAAATGCTACAGAGCTCCCACTCACTTTCTTGTAAACACAGGCTTCTCCATAAATCTGCGTAAACCCAAACACTTTGATCATCTCATCAAAACGAATGTTCGGACTCCGAGATGCTTGCACCAGCCCATAGATCGAGTGTTGGAGCTTGCATACCTTGTCAGCATTCTTAGGATCGACAAAACCTTCCGGCTGCATCATATACAATTCTTCCTTAAGGAAACCATTAAGGAATGCCGTTTTGACGTCCATTTGCCATATCTCATAATCATAGAATGCGGCAATTGCTAACATGATTCGGACAGACTTAAGCTTCGCTACGGGTGAGAAGGTCTCATCGTAGTCAACCCCTTGAACTTGTCGATAACCCTTAGTGACAAGCCGAGCCTTATAGATGGTTACATTACCATCCGCGTCTGTCTTCTTCTTAAAGATCCATTTATTTTCTATGGCTCGCCGATCATCGGGCAGGTCAGTCAAATTCCATACTTCATTTTCATACATGGATCCTATCTCGGATTTCATGGCTTCAAGCCATTTGTCGCAATCCGGGCCCGCCATCGCTTCTTCATAGTTCGAAGGTTCACCATTGTCTAACAACATGATTTCCAGGACAGGGTTGCTGTACCACTCTGGTGCGGAACGTGTCCTTGTGGACCTACGAAGTTCAGTAGCAACTTGATTTGAAGTTTCATGATCATCATCATTAACTTCCTCTCTAGTCGGTGCAGGCACCACACAAACATTTTCTTGAGCTGCGCTACTCTCCGGTTCAAGAGGCAATACTTCATCAAGTTCTACTTTCCTCCCACTTACTTCTTTCGAGAGAAACTCTTTCTCTAGAAAGGATCCATTCTTGGCAACAAAGATCTTGCCTTCGGATATGAGGTAGAAGGTATATCCAATAGTTTCCTTAGGGTATCCTATGAAGACGCATTTTTCCGATTTGGATTCGAGCTTTTCAGGTTGAAGTTTCTCGACATAAGCATCGCATCCCCAAACTTTCAGAAACGATAGCTTAGGTTTCTTCCCAAACCATAATTCATACGGTGTCGTCTCAACAGATTTTGACGGATCCCTATTTAAAGTGAATGCGGCAGTCTCTAAAGCATAGCCCCAAAATGATAGTGGTAGGTCGGTAAGAGACATCATGGATCACACCATATCCAATAGAGTGCGATTTCGACGTTCGGACACACCATTACGCTGAGGTGTTCCAGGCAGCGTGAGTTGTGAAACAATTCCACATTTCCTTAAGTGTGTGCCAAATTCGTGACTCAAATATTCTCCCCCACGATCTGATCGTAAGAACTTGATTTTCCTGTCACGTTGATTCTCAACCTCACTCTGAAATTCCTTGAACTTTTCAAAGGTTTCAGACTTGCGTTTCATTAAGTAGACATACCCATATCTACTTAAGTCATCAGTGAGAGTGAGAACATAATGATAACCACCGCGAGCCTCAATGCTCATTGGACCGCACACATCAGTATGTATGATTTCCAATAAGTTGGTTGCTCGCTCCATTGTTCCGGAGAAAGGAGTCTTGGTCATTTTGCCCATGAGGCATGGTTCGCGCGTGTAAAATGATTCATAATCAAGAGACTCCAAAAGTCCATCTACATGGAGTTTCTTCATGCATTTGACACCAATGTGACCAAGGCGGCAGTGCCACAAGTATGTGGGACTGTCATTATAAACCTTACATCTTTTGGCATTCACACTATGAATATGTGTAACATCACGTTCGAGATTCAATAAGAATAAACCATTGACCAGCGGGGCAAGACCATAAAACATATCTCTCATATAAATAGAACAACCATTATTCTCAGATTTAAATGAGTAGCCATCTCGCATTAAACGAGATCCAGATACAATGTTCATGCTTAAAGCTGGTACTAAATAACAATTATTGAGGTTTAAAACTAGTCCCGTAGGTAAATGTAGCAGTAGCGTGCCGACGGCGATCACATCGACCTTGGAACCATTCCCGACGCGCATCGTCACCTTGTCCTTCGCCAGTCCCCGCTTATTCCACAGCTCCTGTTTTGAGTTACAAATATGAGCAACCGCACCGGTATCAAATACCCAGGAGCTACTACGAGCGTTGGTTAGGTACACATCAATAACATGTATATCACATATACCTTTGGTATTGCCGGCCTTCTTATCTGCTAAGTACTTGGGGCAGTTCCGCTTCTAGTGACCGTTTCCCTTGCAATAAAAGCACTCAGTCTCAGGCATGGGTCCATGCTTTGGCTTCTTCCCGGCAACTGGCTTACCGGGCGCGGCAACTCCCTTGCCATCCTTCTTGAAGTTCTTCTTACCCTTGCCTTTCTTGAACTTAGTGGTTTTATTCACCATCAACACTTGATGTTCCTTTTTGATCTCCACCTCCGGTGAATTCAGCATTGAATATACCTCAGGAATGGTCTTTTCCATCCCCTGCATATTGAAGTTCATCACAAAGCTCTTGTAGCTAGGTGGGAGCGACTGAACCCGAGCGATCGATCGATCCCTTGCTGTTAACTAAACTCGAGTGATTCCTTCACTACTGCTGCTAACTGAAGCCGATCGATGCTGCCTCTGGATGAACAGTGAGCATTATTGGGGGGTTTGGATGGACAGTTCCCGGTGGGGGGTTGGATGAACAGGACCCCGTCATAGTAGAGCCTATTGCCGCTGGATGAACAGTACCCCGATTGATCAAGCCGGTGGATGAACAGGACCCCGTGGAGGGCTGGATGAATAAGACGTCCTCATGGAGGGCTGGATGAACACAACCAGTGGAGGGCTGGATGAACAGTAGCCCATGGAGGGTGGTTGAACAGGACCCCGTGGAGAGGGCTGGTTGAACAATAGCCGGTGGAGGAGCGCGCGGTGGAGGCTGGATGAACACGAGCCCGTGGATGTACAGTCGCAGGTGGAGGCTGGAGGAGGTCGACGGTTGATGAACAGTAGCCCGTGGAGGCTGGAGGAGGTCGATGGTGGAGATGAACAGTATCCTGTGGAGTCCCGTTTTGCGGTACGCCACATCCCTCCCGATGAACAGGACCCCTGTTTCGACCGTAGTGCTTCAACACAAGTCCGTTTCCTCCGTTTTGCGGTACGCCACACCCCTCCCATCAACAGGACCCCGTTTCGACCGTTTTGCGGTACGCCAGACCCCTCCTGATGAACAGGATCCCGTTTCGACCGTGGCCGGTTGAACACAAGGCCGTTTCCTCCGTCCTGCGGTACGCCAGGCCTCGTTTCCATCGGTTGTTCCGTCCAAGCCGGTTGGCTCCCGATGAATAGCACGTGTTTCGTTGCCTCCCGATGAACACGACGCATTCCGTTGCCTCCCCATGAACACTATAACTCAGCCATGTACACGAGCCCTAACCGTCCGTATGCGCGAATAGGTGTTCGTGACCCCGCCCACATGTACGTACGTGGTCGTATTTTCTTTCTTCCACCCTGTCCGTTGTACGTACGGGTACATGCTACGTGCGCGCCTCTACTACGACACGTGCGCGCCTCTACTACGACACGTGCCCTTCCTTACATGGCCATGGTTCATCGCTGCAGCCTGTAGACAGACCGATCGTATGTACGTACACGTTCATGACCAGAGTGACAACGCTACGTACGCTTCGACCAGGTGGGTCCCGACTATCAGGCACTTCCTTCCATGCGTAGATGTAGCTGGTAGGTCCCAACAGTCAGGGGGCAAATATTGTTTTTTGCCTGTAATATGGACGCACTTCCTTGCGTGTGAAGATATAGCTGGTGGGTCCCAGCAGTCAGGGGGGAAACATTTTTTTCACGAAATACGGTGGCCCGTTTGGTGGGTCCCTGCTGTCAAGTGAAGGAATCATTATTTTCCACGTAATAAGAGGCACTTCCTTGCTACGGCCGTGGACCCAGCTGTCAGCCTCTCCACATACAGTACTCTTCCGATGGAAGTCATTCGTTGACCACATTGACCACGCCACACCAAGAGCACCAGGGCGGTGGACGACGGCGAGGCCTAGGAAGGGGACGACACGGAGCCAGGAAATACGCGGCAGTGGATGCCCACGCAGAGGGAAGTACGTGGGTTGACTGCTTCGGCTGCGGTGTGAGGCTGTCGTTGTGAGAGAATAACAGGAGGTGTCGGTGAGTATAGAGGGATGGCATGGCCAGCGGTGGCAGCATAGCCGGACACGGGAGGCAGAAGCAGGCGGCACGGCCGACGCTTGTTTGGGCGGCTGGAGCAAGAAGACCAGAGGTTGAAGAAATCACTACGGCCGTTGGATGGACATCGTACGGTCACTGGAGCTAGAATTGTTCATATTGACTAAGTTCACAAAGCCGTCCGTCCCCGTCATCTTAGTAGGCCCACAAGTCAGCCTCCCACAATGGTGGGTCCTAGATAGCAGGGGGAGTATTCAATTTTTTGTGTGTAATAATGAGGAACTTCCTTGCGTGCGAAGATATAGATGGTGGGTCCGACCTGTCAGCGGGGGAACGTTTTTTTCGTGAAATAGAGAGGCCCTTCCGATGGGTCCCCGCTGTCAGGTGGAGGAATCATTATTTTGTGCGTAATAAGGAGGCATTTCCTTGCGTGCGGCCTGATACGTCTCCAACGTATCTATAATTTTTGATTGTTCCAAGCTATTATATATTCTGTTTTGGATGTTTATTGGGCTTATTTATACACTTCTATGTTATTTTTGGGACTAACCTATTAACCGGAGGCCAAGCCCAAATTGCTGTTTTTTTGCCTTTTTCAGTGTTTCGCAGAAAAAGAATATCAAATGGAGTTGTCACAGCCCTAGAGTTTGATTGCAATTAGTTTCATAAGCATCCTTGAATCATGTCTATATTTGTTTGAAACTTGAAATGGGGATCGCCTAAACCCTAGCATCAAAGGAATTAACTAGGTTCAACTAAAATATTATTCAGTAAATCCAAATGGCTTTCAAAAATGTTCATCATTTTTGGAAAATGCTGGAAACAGTAACCAGAGGTGATGCACATTTTTCCATGACATATTTGGGCTCTGAATTAAATCATACTCTATTTGAATTTGGGCACTTAAATACTATAAAATATTTAAAATGTCCAAATAATCCTAAACTGAAATGTTCCATGTTGGATATATTCCAAACACTGGCCATGAGCAGTTTGGTGATTTTTTAGTGTGCCTAAGTATTTTTAATAAAGCCAAACACAATTACAGAAAATAGAAAAAGAAATAAAAATAGGAAAAGAACAGAGGTTCACCTGGAACTTACATGGCGCCCACCAAAGCCCACCTGGCCGACCCAGTTGGCCAGCCCAGCCCACCAGCGCCACCGTCCTCAAGCTCCCGCCAGGAGGACGCGCGCGTGTGGTCGCCGCGCGCGGGCACGCGCCCTAGCCACCTCCTCTCTGCCTGCTTGCCCGGACACCTATGGGAGATGCCACGCGCCAGCCCCTGACTGTCTCACTCTCTCCCGTGCTTCTTCCCTCTTCCGCTCTCTCTCCCTCTCGCGCCCGAGCGCAACCGCCGCCGCCGCTCGTCGTTGCCACGGCCATTGCTTCCTCCTCGCCCCTCTGACGTGCCCGAGACCTCCACCACATCGTCGTCGTCCTCTCCACCAAGCCATGCGAGCCGGGAGCCCTCACAGCACTGCCATTGGCATCGTCTCCAAGCTTCGGCACCGGAGCCGTCTCCAACGATTCGCCGGCCATGGCGCGTCCCCGCCCTCCTCGTCGCCTCTGCTGGAACCGGGGTGAGCCCCTCTCCGTTCCGCCTCTATTCTCGACGCCCCACACATCCTCCACCACTAGAGCCGCCGTGCTCGAAGCTCGCCGCCGCACGGCCATGTCGCCGTCGTCGTTCTGCCTAGCGTACGCCTCATCTAAGCTCGTAGACGAGCTCCAAGAGGACCCAAGAGGCCGTGGCACACCTCATACGGCTTCCCCGTGCCCTGGAGTCATGCGCCCGCTCGAGCCGAGCTCCGGCCGCCGCCGCGAGCTCTGTTCCGGCGAGCTCCGGCACCCCCGCAGCCATCCACCGCCTCTCTGGATGCGGGAGAGCACGGGCTACGCCCCAGTGGTCTTCGCGCGTCTAGCCGCCGCCAGTCGCGCTTGTTCGACGAGTTTCTGCCGCAATTTTGGTCGTCGTCGGCCAAACTCCGGTGAGGGCCGACGTGGCCTCGCCATTAGCACTAACCCCGCCAGCTGGACCACCATTAGACGCTGACAGCAAGCCCCGCAGCGGGTCAAAGCCGTAGTCAACGCGGGATTAGTTTCTGTCTCACTGACCAGTGGACCCCACTAGTCAGGTTTGACCTGGCCGACCCAGTTGACCTGCTGACGTCACACCTATGTCATGCTGACGCAGTAAAGCATTTTCTGGATTTAAGTTTATTCAGGAAATTCCAGAAAATAGTATATACTTCTAAAAATCATAGAAATTCAACCATAACTCCAAATGAAACAAATTATATATGAAAAATGATCAAAAAAATCCAAAGAATCTGTTTATGGCATTTTCATGCATGTTAGAGAAACTTATATCCTCTGTTTAGGACAATTCAATTAAATGGCATTTAAGAAAGCACATATGGAGTTTGAATTTGAACCTAGTGTTCAAACCAACTCCATTTAACTTGTTGCTAGTTGCATTAGGCCAATCAACAACATATTGCCATGTCACATTCATGCATCATATTGTTGCATTGCTTTGATTGTGTCCTTCTCTGTTTGCCGGTAACCGTCCCCTCTCAGTCGACGATGTTTCCGACGACATGATCGATGACACCGATGAAGAACTATATTATTTTCAGAAGTGCCAGGCAAGAAAACCCCCTTGTTCATTCCGATACAATCCCACTCTCTCGCTCCTTCTCTCTTTTACTGCATTAGGACAACAACATTTCAACTGTTACATGTTGCGGTAGCTGAACCCCTTTCCTCTGCATGACCAGTCATTCTCTAGTAAATAGATGAAACCCACTAGCATGAGTAGGAGTTGTTTGAGCCCTGATGTGCCTACTCATTCATGTTTGTTTGTCATGCCTGCTACTGCTTAGAGTTGAGTCAGGTCTGATTCATCGGGGATGAATTGGAATGTGGTGAACATGTCCCACTGTTGAGAGCTAAGGGTGTGAACACGATTTGGTAAAGGTAGCGGTGAGAGGCCATGTAGGAGTACATGGTGGGTTGTCTCATTGCAGCCGTCCTTAGGAACTGGGTTCTGTGTTTGTGATCCATGAACAACTACTACCACGCATTGGAATGCTTAAGTGCCCCTCTCGACTTATTAATCAACCTGATCTCTGTCCAGGAGTTGCAACTAGTTTCTAGTGTTTATAGGTAGTGTTAGTAGTCTACCAAGTGGCACCCGGTACAGGTGGGCTTGGGACAGACTAGGCACAGTGGCCCGGTGTACCAAGTGGCACCTGGATGGTGGGCTTGGGAACACTGTACACATCGTTTGGGGCCGTGAGCGACACCCCGGCCGGATCTCCTTGCAGATGGAACCCTAATAGGCGATAAACCTGGATGAGAGTCTTGTGTGGTTAGTCAGGTCGTGGCCGACACCCTCGCCCGGCTTCCGCTTGAAGGTTGCCGAGGTACATGACGTGTACAGGGCGATAAGTGGCCAGAGCGTGTGTGAAGAAGACCACCCCTGCAGGGTTATCATTATCTATGTGGACTCATGTGCGCCACCTCAAAAGAGTTGCTTGCAGTCGTAGTTCAGGTTAGCCACTGAGTCAAAGCTGGCTTGCTACAGTTAAACTCCACTGCCCCTTTGTTGATACCGATGCATATGTAGTTAGTTCTGATGTAAGTCTTGCTAGGTACATTTGTACTCACGTTTGCTTAATTTATGTTTTGTAGAGAGACTTCAGTCTTGCTAGTAGTTCCACATGGACTTCGACGTTTAGCTTGTTACCTCAGCTACGATCTTGTACCCTTGAGAGGGTCTGGTAGATAGTCAGGCTCCTCAGCCTTCTTCATTTTTAGTTGTCTGTAGTCATACAAGTTGAGCTTCCGCATGTGCTTTGACTTGTATGCTCTGAATGTTGGGTCATGAGACCCATGTTTGTAATATCTCGCTCCTCGGAGCCTAATGAATAAATACTTGAGTTGTAGAGTTATGTTGTGATGCCATGTTGTATTTACACATATCGAGCATATTGTGTGTATGATTGAAATGCTTGGTATGTGTGGGATCCGACAATCTAGTTGATTATTCTTGGCAGCCTCTCTTATGGGGAAATGTAGTCTAGTGCTTCCATGAGCCATAGTAGTCCGCTACAGCCCGGTTCACCAGAGTCCTGTTAGCCCAGCACTACTGCTCAGGACACTTGACTAGCCGGCATGTGTTTCACTTCGTTCTTGTGTCTGTCCCTTCGGGGAAATGTCACGCGTTGACATCCGGAGTCCTGCCTAGCCTGCTACAGCCCGGGTTCCCGGAGTCCTGTTAGCCCAGTGCTACAGCCGGATTCACACACTGCTGACTAACATGCTCGATGTGATTCATGTATGGCTGTCCCGATAGGTCTGTGTCGCTTTGGGTTCACGACTAGCCATGTCGGCCCGGGTTCTCTGTCATATGGATGCTAGCGACACTATCATATACGTGAGCCAAAAGGCGCAAACGGTCCGAGGCCATGGTAAGGCGACACCCGTGGGGATACCATGCGTGAGGCCGCAAAGTGATATGAGGTGTTACCGGCTAGATCGATGTGACTTGGAATCGGGGTCCTGACAGCTTTGGTATCAGAGCCTGACTGCCTGTAGGATTACCAAGCCAAACCGGTCGAAGTGGAGTCTAGAAATGCTTTAGTTATGTAAGGGAATTGATTGTGGAACGGAACGTAAGGCTCTTTTTACTCCTTATCCTCATGACCTTCTGATCTGAGTCATCTTATCTTTTGTACGGGGTTAAGAACTAGGCTTCTCTTGTATCTCTCAGGATGACGTGTTACTAAACCGTAGTTGCCTAGGATTGTTGGATTTAAGCCTCAGTCCAGTTTCTACTACTACAGTGTGTTGTTAGTTGGACTTGGAAACTTGTTATTGCGATGTTAAGTGGTTATGCCACCATTTTGCAGGATGTCTCAAATCTTTTCGAGCATTTACAACCGTTATGCTGCCCGAGTCATTCCAGGTTTCTAAATAATCTGATGCATTTGCAAATCCTTCCTCCGTTCCCGATGTCCTTTTGGTCAGAATAAGCACACTAGCTAGTGAGTTGAGGTACTCTGTTGCCTTGACATATATGTTGGAGCTATTATTATGACCCTAGGTGTCTTAGAGAGTCACCTAGTAATCTAGCAATGCTTTGTATTCCCGGTGTGATGATTCTGGCCATTGTTCTCGAAAGCATCCCTTGATGCCATTTAGTAGTAGGTATTCTACTCTTGGGTTCCTGACCCAAGATTCACTCCACTTACCTTCTGTTGATAGTGTTTGCTAGTTCCTTTAGAAATTAGTAACCTTTGCGATAGTCCTCGAGGTCCATGGTATTTTCTTCTTCCAAGTACCATGAACTACTTATGGCAGAAGTTCTTTTGAACCAAAAGATCACAAACCAGAGTGCTTTTGATCAGTTCTCCATTCTGCATTATGAATCTGCCAGTTCTACCTTTCTGCATGGGTTATCTGGAAGAAATGTTGAGCCTTGCTCAACATGCTAATCTATGCATCCACAACTCGGAAAGTTATATGTTCCTTTGAGTTGTTCCTCTTTAGTTGTTATCCGACCCTCGCCTATCAATTGATAGTCAAGAGTAGTTATGCACTCGTGTTCGTCGATGCCTATTATTCTTGTTGACCATCAAGCCATTCTATTCCGAAATGACTAGGAGAAACAAACTCCAATACCTCATCCATATCCGGGATTGGGTCAAAGTAGTTGTGTTCTGTAGATCAAATGCCAATCCAGCTTTTGCTCTGTTCTACCCTGGAGTATTACCCCCTTTATGTAAGGATTGTCATGAGAATTGCACCATCTCTCCTGAATTCTTGATGCAGTGATACCTCTTGCCATCATTTTTCATTCCTCGGTCCCGTGTTGTCACAACCGGAATGCCGGCAAGTGAACCATGCTGTGTGAAATCAATACTCCTAGCAACCGTGTTGCTTGGTAGTTAATGGACACTAATATCATTCTTATCGTGTTGGTTATCGAAACACTATTCTAGGATTGATCATGCTACCTAGTCCTTATTTTCGGTGCACTCTTCGATCAATGAGATAGGATTTTGGCAATCCATCACTCTCTTGGTCCCATCGTCTTGCCCTGAAAAGCAAGAATGTTCTCGAGTTTAGTAACATATCGGTGGTTCGTGATTTTCCGAATATCTTCTCGGAAGTATCACCAGGTTGTTTCCCGACTGTTATGTTGAGCTCGTGATCAAGTTGGTTTTCTTGTAAGCCACCCTTTCTCCAAGAATCTGTGTCGGATACCCTGAGCTAGTTGGTTAAGCTAAACAACAACTTGGAGAGTTGGAAGATAAAAGCTTGTCTGACTTAGTTCATGTTAAGGGATATCTTCTGTGCATGTGTGTGTGTTGAAGAAAGATAATATCTCCATTGATTGGTCCTTGTGATCAGTTGTTGGATCTATTGCCTTGTCAAGACCTTGACTTGAGTATGGGCTATCGTCAAGTCAAATCAAAACCAACGATTTTCGTAATGTTGTCTTACTCGTGGTTGATCCCTCGAACATACACCATTACATATTTTGGTCTGACCAATGCTATCACCATGTTCATATGATGGTGGAAGTCCAGTGATATGGAAATTCCAATGAGTTGCTGTTGAGCCCATCAGCAGCATCTTGTCTCCCCCATGATTCATGTTGAACATCAACCTAGTGTTGAAAACCTTGTAAGCAATGCCTTGATGTTCTGTTCATGAAGCTTATGCTTGGATGGAAAAAGTGACTTTCTCCAAGTTCACGTGCACTAGGTGTAAGTTGCCGCCATGAATTTGAGAAAGGTTTGTTTTGTTTCCCTTGGAATCATCCCAAATCAGTCATGCATACGTGCGAAGTATTCTATGGTTTGGTAGATTAATTACCTCCACTCCATATGTGTTCCTAGCACACCAAGCCACTGATTAGTTTGTTCAAGGAGAATAAGTTTCTTCTTAGGAGCTAGACTTACGCAAGGACTTCGATATCCTCGTTGATGGTTCCCTCCTGAACTCGGTAGTGTTTCATTGTAAGACTACCAGGTGGCCATGCTTGTCTAGGACAACGTGTTCACATGCTTGTAGCAGAACGGGCTCATGTTTTGGAGCTTACTATCGTAGTTCATTCCCCGAGAATCTCGCAACATCATCTCGTCGATTTGTGTTGCAAACTTTCATTTTTCTTTCTAAACTTGATGAGTCTGGAATATCCTGACACCAACCAGATCTGAATCTCGGGCAGATATGATGGTTGGAACATTCCCAACATTTGCATTTTGTTCCTAGCTTGCACCCCATCGTGCCAATTTTCCATGGGACGCCCTTCTCAGCAGTTGCTGTCCAGGATCATCTTCAAAAGTGGTCCTGTCATGGGTCCCATCCATTTCCGGTGATAAGCAAAAGTCATCCATTGCGTTGTCTTCAACAAGGTAGTCCACATCATCCATTCGAATCCGAATATGCCATTCCTTTGAACTCCGCCAAATGATCGATTGTGATTGCCTTAGGCTGGTATAAAGAGTTTCACTGATCTAGATATCAAAAGTAATTCTTTTTGCCACTTAAGGGAAAATTCTACGAGTCACCTCCCCTAGGGGCCCCATTATGAAATCAGGGCAATTATTTCATCACTATCTTGAGATTTTGCCCCACCCTCTTCAGCGTGAGATATTTGCCTACCCAGTAAAACCTTGTCATCTATCTCTTTCCATCACTCCTAGTGTGTGATTCGCGTCTCAGCTCGTGAGATGTATCTATGTCTCATTCCGTGAGTTAATCCTGAGCTGCTCGATCTTTGAGAAGATCGATCCTTCTAGAGTTTCTTTTCCCTCTCGTTGTCATGTTGGTAGGAGTTCCTAGAACAAGACTTCGAGACAATGAAGGTGATCAAATCAACATTCCTATGGAGTGCACCCTGGATCGCGAAGATTGTGTTGGTCTTGTGTCCCTTTTGTCTTCTCACCTCACGTCCTGAATCTCGGGACGAGATTCCTGTTTAGTGGGAGTGAGTTGTCACAGCCCTAGAGTTTGATTGCAATTAGTTTCATAAGCATCCTTGCATCATGTCTATATTTGTTTGAAACTTGAAATGGGGATCGCCTAAACCCTAGCATCAAAGAAATTCACTAGGTTCAACTAAAATATTTTCAGTAAATCCAAATGGCTTTCAAAAATGTTCATCATTTTTGGAAAATGCTGGAAACAGTAACCAGAGGTGATGCACATTTTTCCATGACATATTTGGGCTCTGAATTAAATCACACTCTATTTGAATTTGGGCACTTAAATACTATACAATATTTAAAATGTCCAAATAATCCTAAACTGAAATGTTCCATGTTGGATATATTCCAAACAATGGCCATGAGCAGTTTGGTGATTTTTTAGTGTGCCTAAGTATTTTTAATAAAGCCAAACACAATTACAGAAAATAGAAAAGTGAAATAAAAATAGGAAAAGAACAGAGGCTCACCTGGAACTTACCTGGCGCCCACCAAAGCCCACCTGGGCGGCCTAGTTGGCCAGCCCAGCCCACCAGCGCCACCGTCCTCAAGCTCCTGCCAGGAGGACGCGCTCGTGTGGTCACCGCGCGCGGGCACGTGCCCTGGCCACCTCCCCTCTGCCTGCTTGCCCGGACACCTCTGGGAGATGCCACACGCCAGCCCCTGACTCTCTCACTCTCTCCCGTGCTTCTCCCCTCTTCCGCTCTCTCTCCCTCTCGTGCCCGAGTGCAACCGCCGCCGCCGCTCGTCGTTGCCGCGGCCACCGCCTCCTCCTCGCCCCTCTGACGTGCCCGAGACCTCCGCCACATCGTCGCCGTCCTCTCCATCGAGCCATGCGAGCCGGGAGACCTCACAGCACCGCCATCGGCATCGTCTCCAAGCTTCGGTACCGGCGCCGTCTCCGATGATTCGCCGGCCATGGCGCGTCCCCACCCCTCTCCGTTCCGCCTCTATTCTCGACGCCCCGCACGTCCTCCACAATTACAGCCGCCGTGCGCGAAGCTCGCCGCCACACGGCCATGTCGGCGACGTCGTTCTGCCTAGCGTACAACGCATCTGAGCTCGTAGACGAGCTCCAAGAGGACCCAAGAGGCCGTGGTACACCTCATACCGCTTCCCCATGCCCTGGAGTCGTGCGCCCGCTCGAGCCGTGCTCCGGCCGCCGCCACGAGCTCTGTTCCGGCGAGCTTCGGCACCCCCGCAGCCACCCACCGCCTCTCTGGATGCGGGAGAGCACGGGCTACGCCCCGGTGGTCTCCGTGCGTCCAGCCGCCGCCGGTCGCGCTTCTCTGACGAGTTTATGCCGTAGTTTTGGTCACCGCCGGCCAAACTCTGGCGAGGGCCGACGTGGCCTTGCCATTAGCAGTAACACCGCCAGCTGGACCACCATTAGACGCTGACAGCAAGCCCCGCAGCGGGTCAAAGCCGTAGTCAACGCGGGATTAGTTTCTGTCTCACTGACCAGTGGACCCCACTAGTCAGGTTTGACCTGGCCGACCCAGTTGACCTGCTGACGTCACACCTATGTCATGCTGACGCAGTAAAGCATTTTCTGGATTTAAGTTTATTCAGGAAATTCCAGAAAACAGTATATACTTCTAAAAATCATAGAAATTCAACCATAACTCCAAATGAAACAAATTATATATGAAAAATGATCAAAAAAATCCAAAGAATCTGTTTATGGCATTTTCATGCATGTTAGAGCAACTTATATCCTCTGTTTAGGACAATTCAATTAAATGGCATTTAAGAAAGCACATATGGAGTTTGAATTTGAACCTAGTGTTCAAACCAACTCCATTTAACTTGTTGCTAGTTGCATTAGGCCAATCAACAACATATTGCCATGTCACATTCATGCATCATATTGTTGCATTGCGTTGATTGTGTCCTTCTCTGTTTGCCGGTAACCGTCCCCTCTCAGTCGACGATGTTTCCGACGACATGATCGATGACACCGATGAAGAACTATATTATCTTTAGAAGTGCCAGGCAAGCAAACCCCCTTGTTCATTCTGATACAATCCCACTCTCTCGCTCCTTCTCCCTTTTATTGCATTAGGACAACAACGTTTCAACTGTTACATGCTGCGGTAGCTGAACCCCTTTCCTCTGCATGACCTGTCATTGCCACAGTAAATAGATGAAACCCACTAGCATGGGTAGGAGTTGTTTGAGCCCTGATGTTTGTTTGTCATGTTTGTTTGAGCCCTGATGACCTGTCATTACTCATTCATGTTTGTTTGTCATGCCTGCTACTGCTTAGAGTTGAGTCAGGTCTGATTCATCGAGGATGAATTGGAATGTGGTGAACATGTCCTACTGTTGAGAGCTAAGGGTGTGAACACGATTTGGTAAAGGTAGAGGTGAGAGGCCATGTACGAGTACATGGTGGGTTGTCTCATTGCAGCCGTCCTTAGGAACTGAGTTCTGTGTTTGTGATCGATGAACAGCTACTACCACGCATTGGAATGCTTAAGTGCCCCTCTCGACTTATTAATCAACCTGATCTCTGTCCAGGAGTTGCAACTAGTTTCTGGTGTTTGTAGGTAGTGTTAGTAGTCTACCAAGTGGCACCCAGTACAGGTGGGCTTGGGACAGACTAGGCACAGTGGCCCGGTGTACCAAGTGGCACCCGGATGGTGGGCTTGGGAACCCTGTACACATTGTTTGGGGCCGTGAGCGACACCTCGGCCGGATCTCCTTGCGGATGGAACCCGAATAGGCGATAAACTTGGACGAGAGACTTGTGTGGTTAGTCAGGTCGTGGCCGACACCCTCGCACGGCTTCCGCTTGAAGGTTGCCGAGGTACATGATGTGTACAGGGCGATAAGTGGCGAGAGCGTGTGTGAAGAAGTACACCCCTGCAGGGTTTTCATTATCTATTCGAATAGCCGGATTCCTCGGATATGGAAACTTGGACCCCTTGCATCGTTCATAGACAAGTGAAAGTGGATACTCTAAAATGCGCAAGATAAGCGTGAGTGCTATGGATGGCTTTCTCGTAGGGAGACGGGAGCGGATCCATAGTGGTGTATTGATATGGTGAATATGTGGACTCATGTGCGCCACCTCAAAAGAGTTGCTTGTAGTCGTAGTTCAGGTTAGCCACTGAGTCAAAGCTGGCTTGCTGCAGTTAAACTCCACTTCCCCTTTATTGATACCGATGCATATGTAGTTAGTTTTGATGTAAGTCTTGTTGGGTACATTTGTACTCTTGTTTGCTTAATTTATGTTTTGCAGAGAGACTTCAGAATCGCTAGTAATTCCACATGGACTTCGACGTTTAGCTTGTTACCTCAGCTACGATCTTGTACCCTTGAGAGGGTCTGGTAGATCGTCAGGCTCCTCAGCCTTCTTCATTTTTAGTTGTCTGTACTCAGACAAGTTGAGCTTCCGCATGTGCTTTGACTTGTATGCTCTAAATGTTGGGTCATGAGACCCATGTTTGTAATATCTCGCTCCTCGGAGCCTAATGAATAAATACTTGAGTTGTAGAGTTATGTTGTGATGCCATGTTGTATTTACATATATCGAGCATATTGTGTGTATGATTTAAATGCTTGGTATGTGTGGGATCCGACAATCTAGTTGATTATCCTTGGCAGCCTCTCTTATGGGGAAATGTAGTCTAGTGCTTCCATGAGCCATAGTAGTCCGCTACAGCCCAGTTCACCGGAGTCCTGTTAGCCCAGCACTACTACTCAGGACACTTGACTGGCCAGCATGTGTTTCACTTCGTTCATATGTCTGTCCCTTCGGGGAAATGTCACGCTGTGACATCCGGAGTCCTGCCTAGCCTGCTACAGCACGGGTTCCCGGAGTCCTGTTAGCTCAGTGCTACAGCCGGATTCACACACTGCTGACCGACATGCTCGATGTGATTCATGTATGCCTGTCCCCATAGGTCTGTGTCGCTTTGGGTTCATGACTAGCCATGTCGGCCGGGTTCTCTGTCATATGTATGCTAGCGACACTATCATATACGTGAGACAAAAGGCGCAAACGGTCCCGGGCCATGGTAAGGCGACACCCGTGGGGATACCGTGCGTGAGGCCGCAAAGTGATATGAGGTGTTACCGGCTAGATCGATGTGACTTGGAATCGGGGTCCTGACAGGAGTGCAAACGGAATGAAACCTTCGGGAGCGTGATTTTTGGAACAAACATGATCTAGAGGACTTGGAGTGGACATCAAGAAATCAACGAGGAGGCCACGAGGCAGGGGCGCCTACCCCCCTGGGCGCGCCCTCCACCCTCGTGAGCCCCTCGTGGCTCCACCGACTTACTTCTTCCTCCTATATATACCTACGTACCCTGAAAACATCACAGAGCACCATGAAAACCTAATTCCACCGCCGCAACCTTCTGTACCCAAGAGATCCCATCTTGGGGCCTTTTCCGGAGCTCTACTGGAGGGGGTATTGATCATGGAGGGCCTCTACATCAACTCCATGGCCCCTCCGATGATGTGTGAGTAGTTTACCTCAGACCTTCGGGTCCATAGTTATTAGCTAGATGGCTTCTTTTCTGTCTTTGGATCTCAATACAAAGTTCTCCTCGATTCTCTCGGAGATCTATTCGATGTAATCTTCTTTTGCGGTGTGTTTGTCGAGATCCGATGAATTGTGGGTTTATGATCCAGATTATCTATGAACAATATTTGATTCTTCTCTGAATTCTTTTATGTATGATTGGTTTATCTTTGCAAGTCTCTTTGAATTATCAGTTTGGTTTGGCCTACTAGATTGATCTTTCTTGCAATGGGAGAAGTGCTTAGCTTTGGGTTCAATCTTGCGGTGCTCGATCCCAGTGACAACAGGGGAAACGACACGTATTGTATTGTTTCCATCGAGGATAAAAAGATGGGGTTTATATCATATTTCATGAGTTTATCCCTCTACATCATGTCATCTTGCATAAAGCGTTACTCCATTCTTATGAACTTAATACTCTAGATGCATGCTGGATAGCGGTCGATGTGTGGAGTAATAGTAGTAGATGCAGGCAGGAGTCGGTCTACTTGTCACAGACATGATGCCTATATACATGATCATACCTAGATATTCTCATAGTTATTCGCTTTTCTATCAATTGCTCGATAGTAATTTGTTCACCCACCGTAATACTTATGCTATCTTGAGAGAAGACACTAGTGAAACCTATGGCCCCCGGGTCTATTTTCCATCATACAAGTTTCCAATCTATTTTATTTTGCAATCTTTACTTTCAATCTATACCATAAAAATACCAAAAACATTTATCTTATTATTATTATCTCCATCAGATCTCACTCTCGCAAGTGGCCGATAAGGGATTGACAATTTCTTTATCGCGTTGGTTGCGAGGTTCTTATTTGTTTGTGTAGGTACGAGGTGACTTGCGCATGGTCTCCTACTGGATTGATACCTTGGTTCTCAAAAACTGAGGGAAATACTTACGTTGCTTGCTCCATCACCCTTTCCTCTTCAAGGAAAAACCAACGCAGTGCTCAAGAGGTAGCAAGAAGGATTTCTAGCGCCGTTGCCGGGGAGATCTACGCCAAGTCAAGACATACCAAGTACCCATCAAAACTCTTACCCTTCGCATTACATTATTTGCCATTTGCTTCTCGTTTTCCTCTCCCCCACTTCACCCTTGCAGTTTTATTCGCCCTCTCTTTCCGTTCGCTTTTTCTTCGCTTGTTTGCTTGTGTGTTGGATTGTTTGCTTGTCACGATGGCTCAATATAATACTAAATTGTGTGACTTTTCCAATACCAACAATAATGATTTTATTAGCACTTCGATTGCTCCTCTTACCGATGCTGAATCTTGTGAAATTAAAACTGCTTTGCTGAATCTTGTCATGAAAGATCCGATTTCTGGCCTTCCTAGTGAAGATGCCGCTACCCATCTAAACAACTTTGTTCATTTTTGTGATATGCAAAATAAGAAAGATGTGGATAATTATATTGTTAAACTTAAGCTATTTCCGTTTTCGCTTAGAGATCGTGCTAAAGTTTGGTTTTCGTCTTTGCCTAAAAATAGTATTGATTCATAGAATAAGTGCAAAGATGCTTTTATCTCTAAGTATTTTCCTTCAGCTAAGATCATCTCTCTTAGAAATGATATTATGAATTTTAAGCAACTTGATCATGAGCATGTTGCACAATCTTGGGAGAGGATGAAATTAATGATATGTAATTGCCCTACACATGGTTTGAATTTATGGATGATCATTCAAAAAATTATGCCGGATTGAAGTTTGCTTCTAGAAATCTTTTAGATTCGGCCGCGGGAGGCACTTTTATGGAAGTCACTTTAGGAGAAGCTACCAAACTCCTAGATAATATTATGGTTAAGTATTCTCAATGGCACACTGAAAGATCTACTAGTAAAAAGGTGCGTGCAATTGAAGAGATTAATGTTTTGAGTGGAAAGATGGATGAACTTATGAAATTGTTTGCTAATAAGAGTGCTCCTATTGATCCTAATGATATGCCTTTGTCTACTTTGATTGAGAATAATAATGAATCTATGGATGTGAATTTTGTTGGTAGGAACAATTTTGGTAACAACGCGTATAGAGGTAATTTTAATTCCACGTCGTTTCCTAGTAATTCCTCTAATACTTATGGTAATTCCTACAAAAATTCTTATGGAAATTAGAATAAGATGCCCTCTGATTTTTAATCTAGTATTAAAGAATTTATTAGTTCGCAAAAGAGTTTCAATGCTTTGATTGAAGAAAAATTGCATAAGATTGATGAATTGGCTACGAACATGGATAGAATTTCTCTTGATGTTTTTTGAAACCTAGATCTATTCCACCTAAGCATGATATCAATGAGTCTCTCAAAGCCATGAGAATTTCCATTGATGAGTGCAAAGAAAGAACCACTAGGATGCGTGCTAAGAAAGAGTGCTTTGTGAAGGCGTGTTCTTCTAGTTTTTATGAAAATAAAGATGAATATCTAAAAGTAATTGATGTGTCCCCTATTAAATCCTTGTTTTGCAATATGAATCTTGATAATGATGGGACTGGAGATGAGTCAACTTTAGTTAGAAGGCGTCCCAAAAATTCGGAGTTTTTAGATCTTGATGCAAAAATTGGTAAAAGTGGGATTGAAGAGGTTAATACTTTTAATAGAAATGAACCCACTATCTTGGATTTCAAGGAATTTAATTATTATAATGGCTCTTTGATAGATTGTATTTCCTTGTTGCAATCCGTGCTAAATTCTCCTCATGCTTATAGTCAAAATGTTGCTTTTACTAAACATATCGTTGATGCTTTGATGCAATCTTACGAAGAAAAAATTGAGTTGGAAGTTTCTATCCCTAGAAAAATTTATGATGAATAGGAACCTACAATTAAAATTAAAATTAAAGATAATAAATTCTATGCTTTGTGTGATTTGGGTGCTAGTGTTTCCACGATCCCAAAAACTTTGTGTGATTTGCTAGGTTTCCGTGCATTTGATGATTGTTCTTTAAACTTGCACCTTGCGGATTCCACTATTAAGAAACCTATGGGAAGAATTAATGATGTTCTTATTGTTGCAAATAGAAATTATGTGCCCGTAGATTTCATTGTTCTTGATATAGATTGCAATCCTTCATGTCCTATTATTCTTGGTAGACCTTTCCTTAGAACGATTGCTGCAATTATTGATATGAGGGAAGGGAATATTAGATTCCAATTTCCGTTAAAGAAGGGCATGGGACAATTTCCTAGAAATAAAATTAAATTACCATATGAATCTATTATGAGATCCACTTATGGATTTCCTACCAAGGATGGCAATACCTAGATCTATCTTCACTTTTATGCCTAGCTAGGGGCGTTAAACGATAGCGCTTGTTGGGAGGCAACCCAATTTTATTTTTATTCCTTGCTTTTTGCTCCTGTTTAGTAATAACTAATTTATATAGCCTCTGTTTTGGTTGTGTTTTTTGTGTTTAATTAGTGTTTGTGCCAAGTATAACCGTTGGGAAGACTTGGGGAAAGTCTTTTTGATCTTGCTGTAAAAAACAGAAACTTTAGCGCTCACGAGAATTGCTGCCATTTTTTATTGGAGAGTGCTATTTAGTTAATTATTTTTGTATATGATTAATATATAAATTCCTCACGTCCAGAAATTTATTTTATAAATTTTGGGGTTCCAGAAGTTTGCATTAGTTATAGATTACTACAGACTGTTCTGTTTTTTGACAGATTATGTTTTTTGTGTGTTGTTTGCTTATTTTGATGAATCTATGGCTAGTAATGAAGTTTATAAACCATAGAGAAGTTGGAATACAGTAGGTTTAACACCAATATAAATAAATAATGAGCTCATTACAGTACCTTGAAGTGGTGTTTTGTTTTCTTTCGCTAACGGAGCTCATGAGATTTTCTGTTAAGTTTTGTGTTGTGAAGTTTTCAAGTTTTGGGTAAAGATTTGATGGATTATGGAACAAGGAGTGTGTCGGGGATATTACTACTAGGCGTAAACCGGCCTATCTGGGCCGAGTTAACTTCGTCAGTATTTAAGTATGTTAAAGCCCAAGAAGACAGAGGAGGGCTCAAGGCCCATGGTCGGTTCAAGGCCTGTAGCCGTAAACCGGCGTTAGTAGTTAACCTGTATTGTAAGTTAGGAATAAGTAGAGACCAAAACCGGACACATCTATGAGCCGGTATTGGGACTCCGTAAGCCGACGGGAGTCACCTGTGTATATAAGGGGACGACCCGGCGGCGGTTCAAGGACAACAAACAACAACTCGAGACATAGGCGAAGCTTGTTTGCTCCCTAGTCATCGAAACCCCATCAATTCCATAACAACTAGACGTAGGCTTTTACCTTCATCGAAGGGGCCGAACTAGTATAAACTCTCTTGCATCCTTGTGTCCGCTTTAACCCCTTCAAGCTAACCCGTCGCGATGGCTCCACGACTAAGTCCTTTCTCTAGGACAACTGCCGTGACAAAACCATGACAGTTGGCGCCCACCGTGGGGCCCTCGCACGATGGTTTCCGGTTCTTGGAGGGCCGCTTTGAAGGACTCGAGGGCTACGCTGTAGGCCGGATGACTAAGAGTCGTCGCGGTAAGCTCTACATCGACGACGCAGGCTGGGGCCCCGAGGCCGGCTCAATTGAGTACGGGTACCGGGTCCCCTTTGGTAGCATTCACATTTTCATTGGCAAGATCGGTGAACCGGGCCCTGAGCCGGACATCTGCACCGACCTCGTCGAGACGGCTCAGCGTGCGTGATCCGCCCGGGTTAAACTGGCCATGAAGCATGCCTTCATGGGAGTCATCCATGGAGGAAGTTATGAGGACGGATCGGAATTTCGCGGCACGACCGTCATTTGTTCCGGTGACGAATCTTCGATCGGAGAAACCGAAACTCTTTATCAGCTACAAGATGGCCGGATTGGGAGTTGTTCCGATGGCGATAGTATTCCGGACCCCTCTGATATACCCAACCGGGTTGGAATATTCATGGCCGGAACACAAGCAGCGCTTCATTCTTCGACAGCTGCGGCAACGATCTCCGGTTCAGCAGCGGCGACGGCTGCCGGGGTAGGAGGCCCTGTGCGCCCGCCGGCTCAGGTTCTATCAGAACTATTTGATGTGTTGGCTGTGCTTATGGTGGAAGTTAATCCGTCGGATCAGGACGTTCACAACGCGGAGATTGCAAAGGTAAAGGAACAGATCACCCAGGCCAAGGCGGATCTGGCGGCTGAGGACACCAGGTTGGCCGCAGAGCGGGCCGCTTTAGACGCACAGGCCTACAAGCTTATGTTGGACCAGAGCGCGTCACATGAAGTCATCAGGAGGAAGCACCGATCCCGCTTACCTCCGGTTTTCGAGGCCAGAGACCTTTTCAACACTCCCGGACCAAGAGTCGGCAATCCGCTGGAGGGAAACCGGGCAGAAGCCCCTGGGATCGGTGCACCGGTTCAGCCTCGTCAGATGGACCCGCCTCGTCAAAACACCGTTGTACCTCAGGCTGCTTTAACACCTCCGGGTCACTACTCCAACCCAATGGACAATCTTGTTGCCGCTGTTGCACGGCTGGAGGCCATTCCAATTGAAGGTGACTCGCCGCAGGCAGTAGAGACGCGACAGGTCAAGAAACTTCTGAGGACAGCTTTGGCCCAACATGAAGCGTACTCGTACAGCCGCGACCGGATCCACTCGACCCCCATCCAAGCGGGAGCTATAGCAGACACATGGATGAACCGGCAGTGTCGAGTAATGAACGACGTGGGGCACCCCGTGACAACAACCCGGCGGGTGGTGCTGATGACGCTCAGGGAGTGGTGGACCGGGCCCGCGCACGTAGGGAGGCCGAGTTAGCCACACGGGATCAGGCTCGGCAGCTCACGCCGGTTCGTCCAACCACCTTGACTGAACCTGGTGTTACTTCTAGTTCTTTGGGGGTGCCTTGCCTTATCCCTGCTTTACGCAACATGCGCCTGCCCAAGGATTTCAAAGGCCCACGCAAGGTACCAAATTACACGGCGGATCAACCTCTAGAGACATGGGTGGAGAGCTATGAGATGGCCATGGAGATGCTTGATGTGGATGACGCGGCGTGTGCGAAATACTTCACCATGATGCTCGAAGGAACGGCCCGTACTTGGTTAAAAAGCTTGCCAGCTAATTCTATCAGTTCATGGGCCCAATTACGAGCCCGGTTTATCAGCAATTTCAAAGATACCTGTAAACAGCCTATGTCGATAGTGGACTTAGTTGCATGCGTCTAGGAGGAAGGAGAATCAACGACTCATTGGGTGCGCCGGGTTTCACAAGTGTTGCACTCCTCAGACCGCATCAACGCTGACACCGCAGTATTAACCCTAGAAGGCAACTGCTGGTTCGGACCCCTGAAGCTGAAGTTGGGACGAATGAAGCATCATTGAACCGACATGGGGACCCTCATGGCCGCTTTGGTGAAATATGCTGATTCTGATAGTACCAAGGATCCCAAATCTGATGATGACAAGACAGGGAAAGGGAAGAAGAACATCAGCTCCAAAGGTCAGTAGCATCACTGGGCAGGCAATGGTGGAGGAAGCAAGCGTAAAGCGGATGGTAACATGGACTTTGTGGCTAATACCAACGCACAGGACAATGGCCAGCGACGCAAGGGTAGGCCGAAAAATCGTAATGGAGCGCCCAACCCTAACCCAAACCGCCTAAACTATCTGCTAAGCCAGCCCTGTCCAAGACATGGGACGAAGGAGGCGCCGGCAAACCACCTTTGGAAAGATTGCTTTATTATGCAGGAGTTCAAGAATTCTAATAATTTCCGGTATGATCACGAATCTGGCGGTGGCTCGGGATCCGGGCCGGGTTACGGAGGAGGAAGTTCCGGTTCAGGATTCAATGGTAATCCGGGCGGACATAATGGTCAAAATAGTCAGAACAACCAGGGTGGTTACAACCAACAGCAGCAACAGTCAGGTTACCAGAGCAACCCAAAGCAGTTGAGTAATGGGCAGTACCATGTCTTCACCACTAGCTTGGACAAGCGAGACCGGAAAGTTCAGAGGCGGGCGGTCAACTCTGTTGAACCGGCCATACCCCGTTATCTACGTTGGTCTGAACAGCCAATTATATGGAGCAGAGAAGATCGCCCTCCCCAGGTCGATAATCCAGGTCAGTTGGCTCTGGTGGTGGCGCCTCAGGTGGGAGGTTACAAGTTCACCAAGGCGCTCATGGATGGAGGGAGCAGCATTAACATCCTGTACTATGAGACCTTCCGTCGTATGGGACTAACAGATAAGAATCTCAAACCGTCTAATATAGTATTCCACGGTGTAGTGCCTGGTAGATCAGCATATCCCGTTGGTAAGATAGCTCTGGAAGTGGCCTTTGGGGATGATCATGATTCCAGGTCAGAGATATTGACGTTTGAAGTGGTGAAAATCCAAAGTCCATATCATGCCCTGTTTGGGCGACCGGCCTACGCCAAGTTTATGGCTCGGCCCTGTTATGTGTATTTGCAGCTCAAGATGCCGGGTCACAAGGGGACAATAACGGGTCACGGAAGCCGCAAAATCGCTTTGGAATGCGAGGAAGGAGATGCGGCTAATGCAGAGTCGGTTTGTGCCACCGAGGAGTTGAAGTACTATAAAGACAATGTTGATCCGGCGGACATGACTCCGTTGAAGAAGCCAACTAAGGAGCATGATCCGGCCCTGAAGTCCAAATCGGCAGCAGAAACTAAGCTTGTTGACTTCGTACCTGGTGATTCGTCCAAGCAGTTCAACATCAGTGCCAACTTGGATCCGAAATAGGAAAGCGCGCTCATCGAGTTCATCCATGAGAATCGGGACATTTTCCAATGGAAGCCCTCTTACATGCCAGGTGTATCGAGGCAACTCACTGAGCACACACTTAATGTGGATCCTAAATATAAACCGGTGAAACAGTTCCTCCGCCGGTTTAACGAAGAAAGACGCAAGGTAATTGGAGAAGAGGTAGCCAGGCTCTTAGCAGCTGGCTTTATTGTTGAAGTTTTTCACCCTGAGTGGCTTGCCAATCCGGTGTTGGTCCTCAAGAAAAACGGCACCTGGCGCATGTGTGTGGATTACACAGATCTTAATAAGGCTTGTCCAACAGATCCTTTTGCTCTCCCCCGTATTGATCAAATTATTGATGCTACGGCGGGCTGTGAGCGTTTAAGTTTTTTGGATGCGTATTCTGGCTATCATCAGATCAAAATGGCAGTTAAGGACCAGGAGAAGACAGCATTTATAACTCCCTTTGGAGCCTTCTGCTATGTGTCTATGCCCTTCGGGCTCAAGAGTGCCCAAGCGACTTACCAACGTCCAGGGAGAAGGAGACTCTGATTGATGATTTGAAGGAAACCTTTGATAACCTGAGGACATACAAGATGATGCTTAATCCGGACAAGTGTGTCTTTGGTGTACGGGCGGGCAAGTTATTAGGCTTCTTGGTGTCCAATAGGGGAATTGAGGCTAATCCGGAGAAGATCACAACCATCACCTCCCTCGCTAAACCGAAGTGTATCAATGATGTTCAGCGCCTGGCAGGCCGGATTGCTGCGTTAAGCCGGTTTATCAGTCGCCTCGGTGAGAAGGCAATCCCTTTGTATCAGATGTTGAAAAAGACGGATCAGTTTGTCTGGAGTTCTGCTGCTGATGAAGCAGTTGAGGACTTAAAACGGCAATTGGCCAATCCGCCTGTGCTCGCTGCTCCCATTGACAAGGAGCCGTTGCTGCTATATGTTGCTGCTAATGCTCGGGCGGTCCGCGTGGCTATTGTGGTAGAGCGCAAGGAGGCAGGTAAGGAGCATCCGGTTCAACGTCCGGTCTATTATATCAAGCAAAGGTATCCGCATTGGCAGAAGCTGGTGTATGGAGTTTTTATGGCAAGCCGGAAGCTTAAACAATACTCACAAGGGCATCCAATTACAGTGGTCAGTTCTGCTCCTTTGGGAGACATCATCCAGAACCGGGAAGCAACTGGCCGGATTGCAAAGTGGGTTATAGAGCTGGGGCCGTACGGTTTTAAGTATGTGCCTTGGATAGCGGTTAAGTCTCAAGCACTTGTTGATTTCATCAATGATTGGACGGAAATGCAAGCACCTGAAGAAAAGCCGGATCATATGTATTGGACCATCCATTTTGACGGATCCAGGCAGTTGGAAGGCTCAGGGGCTGGAGTCGTATTAACCTCCCCATGAGGTGATAAGTTTTGTTATGTTCTCTGCTTAATGTTCCCTTGTACTAACAATGCAGCTGAGTATGAAGCCTTGCTCCATGGTCTCCGAATTGCTAAGGAGATGAATCTAAGTCGAGTTAAGTGCTTCGGTGACTCGGACCTTGTGGCTCAGCAAGTGTCTGGCACTTGGGACTCCAAGGACCCACTCATGGCAGCATATCGTCGTGAGGTGGATATTGTTGCAGGTTATTTCAGAGGCTATCAGGTGGACCACGTGGACCGGCAGAAAAATGAAGCGGCGAACGCTTTAAGCCGGCTAGGCTCTCAGCGCAAACCGGTCCCGCCCAATGTTTTTCTGGATGTGCTGCACAACCCGTCGGTGAAGATCCCTGGTGAAGAGGATTTGGCTATTCCTGATCCGGAGCCTCAATTGGTGGCAGCTCTTCATGTTATTCCGGATTGGACGCTTCCTTACCTGGCGTACAAGAACCGGGGCGAGTTGCCAGAGGATGAGATTCTGGCCCGGCAGATAATCCGGCGACCCAAGTCCATGGCTATCATCAACGACGAGTTGCATCATTGCAGTGTATCAGGAGCTTTTCAACGTTGCGTATCTCCTGAAGAAGGCCATGAAATTTTGCGTGAGATCCACGAAGGAGATTGTGGTCACCATGCCGGTTCAAAGTCTCTGGTGGCTAAAGCGTTTCGCCATGGCTTCTATTGGTTAACTGCTCATGCTGATGCGGAGGATCTGGTCAGACGATGTGATGGTTGCCAAAGGTTTTCAAGACGTGCTCATGTACCGGCTCAAGAATTGAGAATGATTCCAATTACTTGGCTGTTTGTGACTTGGGGGCTGGATATGGTTGGGCCTTTCAAAAGGTCCAAAGATAAGAAGACCCACCTCCTGGTGGCAGTTGACAAGTTTACAAAGTGAGTGGAGGCAGAACCTGTTAGCAAGTGTGATGCGGCCACGGCGGTTCAGTTCATCAAAAAGGTGATTTTCCGGTTTGGCTTTCCGCACAGCATTATCACAGATAATGGTACCAATTTGTCCAAAGGTGCTATGAAGGAGTTCTGCGAACAGGAGCACATCCGGCTCGACGTTTCATTAGTGGCACATCCATAGTCCAATGGTCAAGCAGAAAGAGCTAATCAAGAGATCCTGAGAGGCATCAAGCCCCGGCTCATGGTTCCTTTGCAGAGAACGCCGGGTTGTTGGGTAGAAGAATTACCATCTGTGCTATGGAGCATCAATACAACACCCAACAGATCAACAGGATACACACCATTCTTCATGGTTTATGGAGCGGAGGCGGTTCTTCCCAGTGATATCCGTCATGATTCACCTCGTGTAACGGCTTATATTGAAGCGAACAATGAGACAGCACGACAAGATGCTTTGGATCGGTTGGATGGAGAGCGTGACATCGCAGCCGCCCGATCGGCGATTTACTAGCAGGATCTTCGTCGTTATCACAGTCGTCGGGTCAGAACCAGAACCTTTCAGGAGGGGGATTTGGTGCTTTGGCTCATCCAAGATCAGACTGGTATGCATAAGTTATCCCCACCTTGGGAGGGGCCTTTCGTGGTCAGCAAGAATCTGCACAACGGGTCATACTATCTGATCGATATTCGAGAACATAAGGACTCACGTACATCAGAAGAGGAGACCAACAGGCCGTGGAACATAGCTCATCTTCGGCCTTATTATACCTGAGCCATTGGTTCTACTTATGTACATATTACAGCCATGTATATATTAACTATAATAAACCGGAACCTCAGCTAAAGCGGTGTATCTGTTCTTTTACATCATGTGTGGTTACACGGAGTTGTTTTAAAGCGGCTTCCGGTTTACCCTTGAGTTCGCTTTGCTAAAAGCATTGTGTTATATCACTTGGAGGATTGGTCGTGTCCAAACCAATACCATGCCTCTTGATAGGCGAGAGCCACCAGATCACTTGGGGACTTGGTCATGTCTGAACCAGTCATGCCTCTTGATCGGCCTAAGGCCACAGAATCACTTGGGGGCTTGTTCGAACCCGAACCATGACCATGCCATTTGGTCAGCATAAATGCCACGGTTTCATTTGGGGACCTGGCTGACTAGAACCATAGTTACACCTAACGGGAGCTTGGTCGTGTTTGGCCATGGTAACACCATTTGATCAGCTTAAATAAACCTTTTTTGGCAAACGGTTTTGTCATTGCTTTTGCTTCACACTTTTCTTTGAAGGGTTTTTTTTGCTTTTTATTGTGTTTTTTAAACCGACAAAGTTTTTTAACCAATCAATTGACGGAACACAGTTCACGTCAATCTGGAGACTATTTGCGCGGTTTGATCCTTGTTGTTAACATCCTCTTATGGACTAACACGGTGTTTATCATAACTCGGCACGGTTTACATGGTAAACCAGCGTCACATATATATACAGGAGCTGTTATCTTCTCCAACAGTGTGTGTTTGCAAAACTCCGCTTCAAGATTGGCCAAGCTAACTTCACACTCAACGATGGCAGGTGTCGGTGTCAAAACCGGCGAATCTCGGGTAGGGGGTCCCGAACTGTGCGTCTAGGTCAGATGGTAACAGGAGGCAGGGAACACGATGTTTTACCCAGGTTCGGGCCCTCTTGATGGAGGTAAAACCCTACGTCCTGCTTGATTAATATTGATGATATGGGTAGTACAAGAGTAGATCTACCATGAGATCAAGGAGGCTAAACCCTAGAAGCTAGCCTATGGTATGATTGTTGTATATGGAGTTGATTGCCTACGGACTACAACCCTCCGGTTTATATAGACACCGGATAGGGTTAGGGTTACATAGAGTCGGTTACAATGGTAGGAGATCTTGAATATCCGCATCGCCAAGCTTGCCTTCCACGCCAAGGAAAGTCCCATCCGGACACGGGACGAAGTCTTCAACCTTGTATCTTCATAGTCCAGGAGTCCGGCTGAAGGTATAGTCCGGCTACCCGAACACCCCATAATCCAGGACTCCCTCAGTAGCCCCCGAACCAGGCTTCAATGACGACGAGTCCGGCGCACAGATTGTTCGGCATTGCAAGGCGGGTTCTTCTCCAAATCTTGTGTACCTGTAGGAATAATGTCCGATTTTTGTAATGTAGTCCTCCTCGGCTTCCACGCCAAATAATGGTCGTCTTCCATGTGTCAAACAAATGCGAAAAGCCGAGGCGTTTTTACATCCACACCCCTAGCCGTATAAACGAGCCGCCTATTTAACGGGATGGGGATTTAGGTTCGAACCACATCTTCTCCTTTTCGCGAGTTATCATCAGAGGGCGCTTCCAGCAAAGGTCCATTCCAACATGACCAGCCGTCGCAGCTCCTCCCCTCGCCCCTCCGGTCACAAACCCGGGGACTGGGAGGGTTGCACCATCCCGCATAGCGAGTTAGTGTCGCTTCAGGCCAAGGGATTTCTCCCTCAGGCATACATGGTCCCGGTCCGAGCCGGTCTCGCCACCTACAATGGCGGAAAACAAGCGGAGAGCACCCCCAATCCTTCTAAAGGAGAGTGGGTGTGCCTCGTCCCCTATCTAATAAGGGGACTGGGATTTCCAATTCATCCATTTCTCCGCGGGCTTCTGGAGTTCTACGGCCTCCAGCTGCACAATCTACGCCCGCCTCCGTATTGCATATTGCGGGTTTCGTCGCCCTTTGCGAGCTATTTTTAGGCATTGAGGCTCATTCGCGCTGTGGAAGAGGTTATTCTGCCTGGTCCCCCGTTCTCAAGAGGGGTCCATATACCAAGTGGGCGGAGCCGAAGTATGGCGCATCGCCGGGACCGGATACCTATCCGGAACCCCAAAGAAGGCGTCCGAGGACTGGCCTTCGGAATGGTTTTACATAGATGACGTCCCGCTACCGGACCCTATCCGGGTCGGTCTCCCTGAGTTCAACAGTGCTCCATTGAAGAAATGCTTGAGCTGGCGTCCGTGGAGCTCTCAGAGAGAAAGCGACAGAGACGTCCTTTACCTGATGGGCTGGATAAGACTGTTGGCTCATTCCGGACTAACCATGATTGGAGTCATGGCCGCATGCATTATGCGGGGGGTGCAGCCGCTTCAATATAGAGGCCACCCCATGTGGGATTTCAATGGGGAGGATGACGCCACCCGTTACGGTCGTAAGGGGCCGGCCTCAGCTGCCGCTCTAGTAAAGATCTTATCCTCTTTGTACAAGGGAGAAGAGGAGGAATTCCTCCGTGTCAACCCGCAGGCCGGATTTACTATGTACGATCCTCCAAGTTGGGTAAGTGAACAATTGCGCTTGCCCGTTTGTTTTATACTCCCACGGTTAGATATGTAGTCTGATGACTTCAGTGCAGGAACTGTGACAGGAGGTAAAGGATATAAACAGCCGCCCTCCACAGCCCGAGGACCCAGAACGGTCCCTCGATCCGGACTCCGAAGAGGATCCGGACATATCGGTGGAGCTTATCGACGGGGTGTTCTATCAGCTAAGCAAGGATAATACCTTGGTAGCCATCACGGCTGATTATCCAGGGTTAATCCCGGCCTCCCAGGTGACAGAAACCGGAGTCTCATTCCCTTGAGAGAGATTCTACTCTCACGTATTCCGGTGTTTCTGACGACAACCGTGTTTTGCAGGGGAGATTTCCGAGGCAGGAGGCCGAACCTGCGGCGGCTAGCCAACGAGGGGCCGCAGGGCCCCGTGGGACAAAAAGGAATGCAGTCCGGACTAAGATGCCGGCGCAAAGGTATAGCGCACCCTCTGTTTCCCTGATATTATTCTGTCAGGGCATATTAACGTTCGTGCTATCTTCAGAACGAAGAGACCTTGCCGGACTACATCTGGAGAGGTTGCCAATCGCGCCTCCACCAGCCAGGCTCCAACGTCTGGCCAGGAAGCGGAGGCGAGCACAAGGTGCGCACCAGATGCTCCTCCGACAGAGGATGCGAACAGGCTGTCTGCCACAAATTCTGAAGTGGAGAGTGCCATGAACCACAGGCGTCGCCGGACAGTTCTACGTGACGCTTGTTTCTCCCAAGAGGCTTTAGATGCCTTTAATTCGGGAGATGCGTACCTCCGTGCCGCTCAAAATGGTTTAGCCAGAGCCATGGAGCAGTATGTAAAAGACATACGGGTAAGAAAATTTTGGTTAAACATATATATGCCAGTAGCCCCCGAGACTTGAAGCAGTTAGAGCAACTGATTTAAGGATCATTTAATATGCAGGTTCTTACAGAGAAGAATACCGTACTGTCCCAGGAGCTGGAAAAGTGCAAGGCCCAACTAGAGGCCGCACTAGCCGCAGCAGGGGAGCCCAAAGAGACCCCCTCAGGTAAGATACACTTCGAAAGATTAGTATTGTGCGGTGTGGGTGCAAATCTGACAAATCATAGTGCAGATGGCGCCGGACTCGATCCGGACAAGCAACAACTCTTACGCCGGCTAAAGGCCAGTGAGAGTACGTTGACAAAGGTGAGGCGAGAGAAGAATGATCTTCAGGATGCCAACACGAAGCTGGACGTCGAACTTAAAGATGTTTGTGGCCAGCTGTCGGACTCCATGAAGGAGAATCAGCGGCTTCGACGCGGCATTTTTAGTAAGTGCTTGAACGAACTTCGAAAAAAATGTTCGGCGAGGAAGTCGACTAACAGAGTAATGTCTGTAGGTATGCTCACAGGTCGTCCTGCAGAGGAGATGCCCGGTTCTACGGGTGACCTTCTTCCCGAACTCTTGCAACTGCACGAGCGAATTCGGCAGGCGATGCGGGGTATTACCCAAGCCTTATGGCCTGCCCACTCCGTGCCCGAGGGCCTTGGAGAGCTTGCGGAGAAGCTGAAGGGAGCTCGGCAGCGCTTCCGGTTGTGGAAGATATCGGCCTGCCGACAAGGCGCTAGGGAGGCCTGGGCCATGGTGAAGACCCGTTTTACGAAGTCTGACCCAAACCACATGGCCGAGGTCGGACCAGTGGGGCCTGACGGGAAGGAGATCCCTGTGAGCTTAGTATACGGCCAAGTAGAGTTGGCCGCGAAGTATTCCCAGCAGGACTGTAAATTAGACAGCCTGTTAGATGGTATAGAAGAGGAATACAATCAGTCAGAATGACTATGTAATTTTGAATTGACATGTGTAATGCCTTCTAGCCGGATTGTAGATCGTTTGTCGTTGCCGACCTTTTCGCTTCAACCTCGGGACCTGACGGTCCGGAGTGTGTCTGAATACCATATCGGTTATATAAGAACCGGGGTATGCGTGGAGACCAGGCGTAGGGGTCATTAGTGCTTTATCAGACAAGTGCCCAACTAGTTATGTTATATTACATGGTTAGTAAGAAACATCTTCCAGAGAGAATAGTTCCGTTAGGGGTTCCTTTCGCTGGGAGGCATGCCCTAAAGTGCATGTCTGGACTGCATGAAAAGACGCAGAAAAAAAGCATCTGGGGGCGCATAAAATGAGTAAAAAGATCATCTTTTATTTCACCGACCGAATATTCCCTTAAGAACACTAGCTTTCGGCTTCACCCAGTCTGAGGTACACATCCGGCTGACCCGGCAGTAACAATCGCAGAGGTGCTCCCTTTACCGCCTAGCCGAACAATCGGGAACGTAGGGGTAAGCACAGGAGCCAGGCAACCCAGCTTGGCCAAAACTTAAGTCATATCGATGCATATAATGGTGAAGAAAAAGGTACATGCGGAAGTTTGACGTATGTGTTGGGCGTGAAGCCCGTATAAATAAGCTTCTATTAAAGAAGCCCCCAGGTTTAATGAGCGCGAGTGGCGCGTCACTAGATGAGCCTTTAAGGGCTATAAAAGAAAAGAGGGGAAGAAGAGAAATGTAAGACGGAAAAATGCAAAAAATGGACAGAGGAAGGAGATGAACACAGAGTCCGGCGCTAGGCATAGAATCTTCGGAGACGGGTGGCGTTCCACGGGTTCGGCTCGAGTCGGTTATCCGACGCATCTCGCAGGCGGTACGCCCCACCATTCAGGACTTGGTCGATTATGAATGGACCTTCCCACTTGGGCTTGAGTTTGTCCTTTTTCTTATCCGGCAGGCGTAGAACTGGTTCACCAACATTGTAATTTTTGGCCCGTACTTCTCTGCTTTGATATCTTCGGGCCTGCTGTTGATAAAATGCGGAACGGGCTTTTGCCACGTCACGCTCCTCCTCCAAGGCGTCCAAGTTGTCCTACCGGTCGAGCTCGGCTTCTCTTTCTTCATACATGCGCACTCTAGGTGAGTCATGAATTATGTCGCAGGGGAGAACTGCCTCTGCGCCGTACACCATAAAAAATGGTGTGTATCCGGTGGTGCGATTTGGCGTGGTCCGCAGCCCCCATAGCACGGAGTCGAGCTCCTCTACCCAGTGCGTGTTAGATTCCTTGAGGGACCGCACCAGTCTGGGTTTAATGCCGCTCATGATAAGACCATTTGCACGTTCGACCTGGCCGTTAGTTTGTGGGTGATAGACGGAAGCATAATCGAGCTTGATGCCCATGTTTTTGCACCAGAGTTTTACCTCGTCGGCGGTAAAGTTTGTACCGTTATAGGTTATGATGCTGTGGGGGACGCCATAACGGTGTACAACCCCGGATATGAAGTCTATCACAGGTCCGGATTCGGCCGTTTTAACAGGCTTGGCTTCTATCCATTTGGTGAATTTATCCACCATGACCAGTAAGTATTTTTTCCTATCGGTCCCACCTTTAAGGGGTCCGACCATGTCAAGCCCCCAGACCGCAAAAGGCCAGGTGATGGGTATAGTTTGGAGTGCGGTGGGTGGCATATGGCTTTGGTTGGCAAAAAGTTGGCAACCAGCGCATCGTTGGACTAGGTCCTGAGCGTCTGCCCGGGCCGTCGGCCAATAAAAGCCTGTACGGAAAGCCTTGCTAACAAGGGACCGAGCAGCGGCGTGGTGACCACCGAGTCCGGCATGAATTTCAGCCAGAAGGTTCCGCCCTTCCTCTTCGGAGATGCACCTTTGAAGGACTCCGGTAGTGCTTTTCTTACAAAGCTCTCCCTCATGGAATCTATAGGCTTTAGATCGCCGCACTATGCAGCGGGCCTCGTTTTGGTCCTCCGGGAGTTCCTGCCTAGTAAGGTAGGCTAGGAATGGTTCTGTCCATGGGGCGATAACCGCCATTATTACGTGGGCTGAAGGTGTAATTTCTTTGGCAGAGCCTCCAATTGTGTCAGATTGTTCGGCGTCGAGTGGTGCGGCTGGGTCCGGGCTGTTATTTGCGGGTTCCCCCTCCCATGCTACGGATGGCTTGAACAATCTTTCCAAAAAGATGTTGGGGGGGACTGCATCGCGTTTTGCTCCGATGCGTGCCAGGACGTCCGCTGTTTGATTGTTTTCTCGGGCTATATGGTGGAACTCCAGCCCTTCGAACCGAGCTGACATTTTTAGGACGGCGTTGCGGTAAGCTACCATTTTTGGGTCCTTGGCGTCGAAGTCTCCATTTATTTGGGATATCGCGAGGTTTGAATCCCTGCGTACCTCTAGGCGCTGGATACCCATGGATACTGCTATCCGGAGACCATGTAGGAGGGCCTCATATTCGGCTGCGTTGTTGGAATCCGTGTACATGATCTGGAGCACATATTGGACTGTGTCTCCTGTGGGGGACGTCAGGACGACGCCAACCCCCAGTCCGGACAACATTTTGGAGCCGTCGAAATGCATAATCCAGTTTGAATATGTGCCGTACTCTTTAGGGAGCTCGGCCTCTGTCCATTCTGCGACGAAGTCGGCCAAAACTTGCGATTTAATAGCTCGACGTGGCTTATAGGTTATATCGAACGGGAGAAGCTCGATGGCCCATTTTGCAATCCGGCCCGTTGCAGCGCGGTTGTTGATAATATCGTTGAGTGGTACTTCCGAGGCTACTGTTATGGAACACTCTTGAAAGTAGTGTCGTAGCTTCCGGGATGCCATGAATACCGCGTATGCAATCTTTTGATAATGCGGGTACCGTGATTTGCATGGAGTGAGGACAGTGGACATGTAGTAGACCGTCCTTTGAAGGGGGAATTTGTGTCCGTCCGTTTCCCGCTCGACAACGAGCACTGCGCTGACAACTTGGTGTGTTGCTGCAATGTACAATAACATTGGTTCGCCGGTGATTGGCGCGGCCAGGACTGGGTTTGTTGCCAATATGGCTTTTATTTCATCAAGTCCGGCCGTGGCAGCATCCGTCCACTCGAAGTGTTCGGTGCGCCGAAGGAGGCGATAAAGGGGTAGTGCCTTTTCTCCCAAGCGGGAGATGAAGCGGCTTAAAGCCGCCACGCATCCGGTTAATTTTTGTATTTGTTTAAGGTCCTTTGGGACTTCCAATTGTGACAAAGCTCGGATCTTGGCTGGGTTTGCTTCAATTTCTCTACCGGATACAATGAAGCCCAAGAGCTTTCCGGCTGGAACGCCGAAGACGCATTTTTCTGGGTTGAGCTTGATGTCATATTTTCGGAGGTTATCGAATGTAATCCTCAAGTCATTTACTAGGGATTCAACATGTCTTGATTTGACGACCACATCATCCACATACGCCTCCACTGTTTTGCCGATCTGGTTTGCCAGACATGTCTGGATCATGCGCTGATATGTTGCGCCGGCGTTTTTTAGCCCAAAGGGCATTGTGTTGAAGCAGAATGGGCCGTATGGTGTGATGAATGCTGTTGCAGCTTGGTCTGATTCTGCCATCTTGATTTGATGGTAACCGGAGTATGCGTCGAGGAAACACAACAAATCGTGTCCTGCGGTGGCATCGATAATTTGATCGATACGGGGGAGGGGGAAGGGATCCTTTGGGCAAGCCTTGTTAAGGTCTTTAAAATCGACACACAGGCGCCAGGATTTGTCCTTCTTTGGTACCATCACCAGGTTTGCTAGCCAGTCCGGATGTTTTATGTCTCTAATGAATCCGGCCTCTAATAGCTTGGCTAGCTCCTCTCCCATAGCCTGTCTCTTGGGTTCGGAAAAACGCCGAAGGGCTTGTTTGACAGGTTTAAATCCTTTTAGGATATTTAAGTTGTGTTCGGCAAGCCTGCGTGGGATCCCTGGCATGTCTGAAGGGTGCCAGGCGAAGATGTCCCAGTTCTCTCGTAGGAACTCTCGCAGTGCGGCGTCTGCATCAGGGGTCAGTCGTTCCCCGATGGAAGCTGTTTTATTGGGGTCCGTTGGATGGACCTGGAATTTGACTATTTCGTCAGCTGGCTTGAAGGACGTGGATTTGGATCTCTTATCGAGTATCACATCATCCCTGTTAACCGTGGAGCGCAGCGCAGTCAGTTCCTCGGCCGCTAAGGCTTCGGATAGCGCCTCAAGGGCTAATGCGGCCGTCTTGTTTTCGGCGCGGAGTGCTATGTCCGGATCACTAGCTAGAGTGATAATTCCATTGGGCCCGGGCATCTTAAGCTTCATGTACCCATAATGGGGTATTGCTTGGAAGATTGTGAATGCTTCCCGCCCTAGTAAAGCGTGATATCCGCTCTTGAACGGGGCCACCTGAAACGTGACTTCTTCGGACCTGTAATTATCCGGCGTGCCGAACACCACATCTAGTGTGATTTTTCCTGTGCAGCGCGCTTCCCGACTGGGGATTATTCCTCTAAAGGTTGTGCTGCTTCGCTCGACGCGGTTCCAGTCTATTTCCATTTTTTGAAGGGTTTCCTCATAAATGAGGTTCAGTCCGGTGCCTCCATCCATGAGCACCTTTGTGAGGCGAAAGCCATCCACTATGGGTCTGAGGACCAATGCGGCTGGTGCTCGGGCTGTTCGGAATCTAGGTTCATCACTTGCGTTGAAGGTAATGGCAGTGTCGCTCCATGGATTTATTGTTGCAACTTGATAGACTTCGGCGAGGCTGCGGAGTGTTCTTTTTCGCACATTGTTTGATGCGAAAGTCTCGAAGACTGTGAGAACGGTACTGGTGTCCTTGGGCTGGCTTTCTGCGGCCTCCGGAATTAAGAGGTCTTCGCCGATTTTGGCCACCTGCCGGAGTATCCAACATGCTCTAAGGCTGTGAGTTGGTGTGGCGTCCTCTGTACTGTGAATTCTATAGGGTCCATCAAGCCATCTTTCCAGTACGGTTCCATGCCCTGTAGAGGTTTTTGGTTTTTTGGTGTTTATCCCGGGTGTCTTATGATAATGCACCCTCTTAGCTCGGACGGGATTACTATTCAAGGCCGGATTATCCCAAAAATTTATTTCGGTTTTCCAGGCGCTTTCCATTGCACGGTATTTTTGTACTATGGACGCCAAGTCAGCGAAGCGTGTGATATCACGACGACTTACGGCGTTAAGGATTCCCTTGTCCGTGCAATTACTGCAGAAAATTGAGATTGCGTCTTCCTCGCGGCAATCCTTTATCCTATTCATAACCAGGAGGAATCTGGCCCAGTAATGATGTACTGTTTCCTCGGGCCTCTGCCTGATTTGGGAGAGATCGCTTATGATCGGGTGGGCGGGTGTCGTTGAATCCGAAACCTCACCCAATCCAAGATTCGGAGGCCGAAGAGTTTCCAAACTCTGAAGTTCGGATTCTTGGATGTTGTCCAATGAATCTAGCCCGTTGCTTGATCCTAAGCTCAAGCCTTGAGTTACATCCTCCCCTCCGCGAGTATCCGGCTTGGAGGGGTCGGGAATTCGGACGTAACTAGTCCTTAAAATAGATGAAGGGTCGCCGCACTGCGCCTCTACCACGGCAACGTGGTGTGTGACTTGGGGAGAGTTAATTTCTCTTAGATCGGGTTTAAGCCCAACCTGGTCGTAATCCGTAGCGACCCCCAGGGTGGCGATGTGATCCAAGAGCTCGTTTACGGAAGAGAGCTCCATTGGATCTAGCTGCTCGACGAGCTCCGAGCTGACGTGTAGGTTGCTTTTGATGACCCGAGAGGTCACCGTCGGCGCAACAGCCGAACAGGCGGTCATGAGGAAACCACCTAGCCTGAGGGTTTGGCCGATAGCCAAGGCTCCCTTAGCAACATCTCCGTCTTTAAAGATGGGAGGAGGCATCCTTCCTGATTGTGACGGCACAGAGGAACTCTCAATGAAAGCACCAATGTCGGTGTCAAAACCGGTGGATCTCGGGTAGGGGGTCCCGAACTGTGCGTCTAGGTCGGATGGTAACAGGAGGCAGGGAACACGATGTTTTACCCAGGTTCGGGCCCTCTTGATGGAGGTAAAACCCTACGTCCTGCTTGATTAATATTGATGATATGGGCAGTACAAGAGTAGATCTACCACAAGATCAAGGAGGCTAAACCCTAGAAGCTAGCCTATGGTATGATTGTTGTATATGGAGTTGATTGCCTACGGACTACAACCCTCTGGTTTATATAGACACCGGATAGGGTTAGGGTTACATAGAGTCGGTTACAATGGTAGGAGATCTTGAATATCCGCATTGCCAAGCTTGCCTTCCACGCCAAGGAAAGTCCCATCCGGACACGGGACGAAGTCTTCAACCTTGTATCTTCATAGTCCAGGAGTCCGACTGAAGGTATAGTCCGGCTACCCGAACACCCCCTAATCCAGGACTCCCTCAGCAGGTATTATGTATCTCAAAATTTTGATCATATACTTAATATTTTGTTTTGGATGTTTTGATTTCATATATACAGACATCATATTCCGCCTGACGGTACAACCGCGGTGGCACTTGACGAATTTCTCATTTCAGAAAGTGTTTTGGAAAGTTCATTACCACAGGAAGAACAAATTATGCATGAAGGCATGTCAATATCAATGGTATCAGCTAGCCTATTACAAGGCAACATGGTGCCTATAATAATATAATATTTTACACAATGGAGAGGAAGTTTTAAAACCGGCTTCCGGTTCAAGCTTGGTCACCAGCCTGGCCTGATGGTTGTGGGTCATCCTGCGTCGCTTCAGCCTCCGTTTCTCTACCCAGTGGCTGGAAATCCACAGTTGTTCAGTCGATTCCCATTAATGCTTGAAAAACAGCTTCATCATGGATCAGTAATGACGGGTCAATATCGGGAGCGTAAGTATGCTTACGGATTGGAGGGATCAGATTTTCCGATTCATGGATTGGTGTAGCTATTCGCTTGTTCTGACTGTCATATTGCTCTTGATAATGAGACAAGTCTGCTTCCTCAGCCAATTGACAAGCTAGCGGACGTACCTCCCGGTATATTGCTCGCAGATCCGCTTCACCAAATTCTGACCCGTCTTCCTTCAAGCTGGGATAGCCCTGAGCCGCTTCAATAGGATCAAAATCCGGCACCCAGGCTTTTGCCCGGATTAAGGCATTGATTGCACCGGTTCGAGCAGCAGATTTCTTCAGCTCTTCAACTCGGGCAGGAAGCATTGATAGTTTCATCAGAGTATCTTGAATCAAAGTGGGCACTGGTTTGTTATGAGACGCGGTACAGATGATCCGCTGGGCACCAGTATACAATTGTTCAACCAATGTATAGGCGGCTTTTAATTTCTTCTGCACATCTGACCCCAAGTGACCAATGCGTGTCCCTGAAATACCATAAAGGGTTAATAAACCGGCGACTCTGTAAGAAGGCAGAGCCAATTCAGAAGGCAAGCTGGCTTACCAAAGATAGCAGTGGTCATGGCATGCACGTGCCGCTTTATGCTGGTCAGTTCATCCGTCACTGGTTTTAGTGCAGCCTCGGCATCCTCTGCTCGTTTGATCAAAGCGGACTTTTCAGTGGCCCAATCCGCCCATTTCTTCTTGAAGTTCTCCTTAAGTTGTTCCATGGCGCTTAAAGCGCTGGCCAATTCCTCTTTTGCTTTGGAGGTTTCAGCCTGTTGGGTTTTCAGGTTTTCTTGAAGATCGACTTGGTTTTCTTTCGTCTTCAGCTCCGCCTGCATGCATACAGATATATGCTTCAACAAATCGGTATAAGGATTCAAGTACCAACCACATAACAAGTTATGCACTTAGCACTTGGGGGCTAATGCATATTCGATCTTCATCTTCCAATTGTTTACAAAGTCCCAAGATCAATACAAGTATTCAACTTGGCACTTGGGGGCTAATGGCTATTTGATCATATATATTCTGATGCGGCAGTTTCAATTACTTAAAGTACCGGTTTAACTATGCTAAGTTGAACCGGCCCTTGGGGGCTACATCACCGAATTTCAAAGCATCAAGATTTATATTATTAAGTCCCGGTTTGAAAGAATATTTCAAACCGGCCCTTGGGGGCTAGGAGAGTCAGCAAGAATGGAAGCATACAAGCAGGAAGGAGCATATGGAAGTTACCTCATATTTATCTTTCATCATATTAACCAGACCGACTTCATAGTCACGACTGGTATACAGCCGGTTCAGATAGCAGGAATGGATATGTTGGCCGTTCAGAGCAGCGTAAGTCGTCAGATCAGCGTTCCACTTGCCTTTGCCAAAGGCAGCAAATTCTTCCTTGGCAGAATGTTTGGATAAAGCGACGGGATTGCTTGGCTCAGTATGGCTAGTGCCAGTAATGACAACCTCATCATGCTTGGTACCGCCAGTTTGCACTGGAGCTGTTGGCTTGTCAGTAGGTTTTGCTGGACCGGTGGAGCTTTCAATCCGGATGGAACCTGTGGGCTGATGGATAGGACCTGAGGTATCAGTAGGTCTCTCTTCAGCAATAAGATCATCATCTTGCTGCGGTGGATCGTTGGGAATATCCTCAGGAATAGCCGCTTCAGCATTGGGTGTCTCGCCTGCTTCAAGAACGACATCTTCTTCGGCCGCTTTGTCCAGGCGGGCCTTCTTTCTTGGCCTAGGTTTGGCCCTGAGAAGAATAATAAAATCAAATACAGCATATGTTCTAAGGCGATATACTGCAAATATCACAATAAGTATGGCTTACCCAAGCACCGTTTTAAGCGGTGGGAGCTGAGTAGCCGATAACTCGCCAGAAGATGAGTGGGAAGTAACCTGGTAATCGGAGTCAAACGGATTAAGAGGTTGACGAAAGCAGCCCGCTTTAGGACAAGCACTAACAAGCAAATTAGAGACCTCTAAATGGCATTTCCGAACCGGATTATTCGGTAAACCGGCGGAGGTAACTACCTGGCCGCTGTGCCGGGTTGTGCGACGAGCTTCGTGTTGTTGGGACTTCATAAGAAATTTAGGATCCAAATAAGCAAGAGGATGAGAAAATTTAACTTTCCGGTTTTCCTGGCGGATTTTTTGTGAAGGCAAAGTTTCTGAATCGGAAGAGAGAATAATTACCTCTGCAACATCCACGTGGCTGGCTTCGGCATCATCCTGACAAATATCATCATCAATAAGACGCATGGAAAATAAACCAAGTGAGTCAAGCTCTACCTCAAAGTCCGGATTATCCACATCATCATCAGGGGCCGGATTAGAAGATGCAGTGGTTCTTTTCCTGTGGGCAGTCTTCTTCACAGCTTTAGTATTTTGCCGGGTTGCTCTTTCCGATTTGTCTGGTTTTTCTGGTTTTTCCTGCGGCAGTTTTTTGCTCCAAAACGGATCATTGCCCTGATTATGCAGACACTGATATTGAACAATGACCAGACATATCAATAACAGATTCAGCAAAGATAAAAATCAAAGTCTTACAGCTGGCGGTTTGTTGGTGGCACAGAAGGGAAGCAGGCCGGTTCTAGCGCAGACGTGTTCCGGTTCATTCAGCATCTTATTCACAGCCTCTGTGATTTCTTCATCGGAGAGCTGGATTTTCGAATGTCGCAGTGGGTCATCAACACTGTCAGTATACTCGCACATCAAACCAGAGCGCTGACTAAGGGGCAGTATGCTCCATGATATCCAACAGCGAGCGAGATCAACCCCTGTTAAACCGTTGGCCATAAAGGCTCTGAGCTTTCATAGTTGGGGAGCATATTTGCTTCTCTCCTGGGCAGTCAATCTTTGAGGAAAAGGGTGTGTATTGCTGAGCCGCTCCGGACGAAAGCCAGGCAAGGGATTCTCACCAGCAGGGGAGGTGTCTTTGCAGTAGAACCATGTCTGATTCCACTCCTTGGGGTGACTGTGCAGCTTGGCGTGAGGGTATGTGACCTCTTTCCTTTTCTGAATCGCCACGCCGCCCAACTCTGTATTAGAGCCATCAGTAAACTCAGTACGGCGGTTTAGATGGAAAAGGTCTCTGAACAATTCCAGTGTGGGCTCCTCTTGAAAGAACACCTCACAGAGCACTTGGAAGTGACACATATTTGTAACAGAGTTGGGGCCAGTGTCTTGCGGATGGAGTTGGAAATCGGCTAAAACATCCCGGTAAAATTTAGAACCGGGCGGCTTAAAGCCCCGGGCTAAGTGATCTACGAAAACAACAACCTCTCCTTCTCGAGGTGTGGGAGGGCATTCTGTGCCAGGAGCCCTCCAATGGATGGTATCTTTGCTGCCTAAAGCGCCAATCAGGACTAAATCGTCCAGTTGATCCTCTGTGACGCGAGAAGGAACCCAATTGCACTCATATACTTGCTTGGCCATGATGGAATCTGCAAGGTAGAAGATCCCGGTTCAAAAATGCATTTGATCAAGGTACGCTGGTATGTGCACTGTTAAACCAGAGACAAAACTATCTGAACCGGAGTTTCATGAAGCAACCAACATCTGGCGGTTCAACAAGGGGACTAATGGCATATACCGGTTTGGAAAATTTTCTATAAGGTTAAACCGCCTGATCTAAGCATTGAAAAGCTGAGATTGAGGATGGACAAGTACGCAGAAACAGGTTTCACAAGATTTCTTTACAGCATTGGATCTGAAGCAAGTTCAGAAAAGAGATAAATGCTTAGAGGTTCAAAGGAGCAGTACCGAACCAATGAGCAAAACGTTCATATAGATCTATGGTTTGAGATGCATAAGTGAAGGCGAAGGTCAAACAACTATCGTTGCACAGAGTAAAGATTTGCAGATTCATCTAAAGATCTATCGTATGAGCAAGATACAAATGATGAACACTGAAGAACTGCGAAACCCTAGGCCAGATCTGCGGGGGAAAGGATAGAAGATTTACCGGAGCTGAGGAAGATGCGGAAGGTTGCCGCGATGTTCTGGTGCGCTCAGGCTGATGCAGCGGCCAAGGATGGGGCAGAGGTCGACGGTGGCGGCGGAGCTCCGAGGCTGGCGACGCGAGGAAGACGAAGAAGGCACGGAAGGAGAAAAGAAATGACCCTTCGGTCCTATTTATAAGGCGAAAGAATATGAGTCAGGCGCGACAATCAAGGGGCCAAAAAATGGAGCTGTCGCCTTGATTTCCGCCAATCTATTAAACAAAGAAGCATAATGGATAGCTTCGTTATGACAGGTGACGTCACTCCGGTTTACAGCAATCAAAGAAGATGACATCATGGCAGCTTACCAATTTATAAAAAGATGTTGAAGATGAAGCTTTTATTAAAGGATTGACATGAACCCGTTCAAATCAATCTGGGGCCTAATGTTGGGGATATTACTACTGGGCGTAAACCGGCCTATCTGGGCCGGGTTAACTTCGTCAGTAGTTAAGTATGTTAAAGCCCAAGAAGACAGAGGAGGGCTCAAGGCCCATGGTCGGTTCAAGGCCTGTAGCCGTAAACCAGCGTTAGTAGTTAACCTGTATTGTAAGTTAGGAATAATTAGAGACCAAACCGTACACATCTATGAGCCGGTATTGGGACTCCGTAAGCTGATGGGAGTCACCCGTGTATATAAGGGGACGACCCGGCGGCGGTCCAAGGACAACAGACAACAACTCGAGACATAGGCGAAGCTTGTTTGCTCCCTAGTCATCGAAACCCCATCAATTCCATAACAACTAGACGTAGGCTTTTACCTTCATCGAAGGGGCCGAACTAGTATAAACTCTCTTGCGTCCTTGTGTCCGCTTTAACCCCTTCAAGCTACCCCGTCGCGATGGCTCCACGACTAAGTCCTTTCTCTAGGACAACTGCCGTGACAAAACCATGACAGAGTGGAAAGAGCCTAAGGTTGGGGATGCCCAAGGCACCCCAAGGTAAAATCAAAGGACACCAAAAATCCTAAGCTTGGCGATGCCCCGGAAGGCATCCCCTCTTTTGTTTTCGTCTATCGGTAACTTTACTTGGAGCTATATTCACCACATGATATGTGTTTTGCTTGGAGCGTCTTGTATGATTTGAGTCTTTGCTTTTAGTTTACCACAATCATCCTTGCTGTACACACCTTTTGATAGAGAGACACATGAATTGGAATTTGTTAGAATAGTCTATATGCTTCACTTATATCTTTTGAGCAATATAGTTTTTGCTCTAGTGCTTCACTTATATCATTTAGAGCATGGTGGTGGTTTCATTTTATAGAAATAATTGATATCTCATGCTCCACTTATATTATTTCGAGAATCCTTTAGAACAGCATGGTAATTTTATTTTAGGAATAATAAAAAACTTTCATATAAGTGCATTGAATACTAAGAAAAGTTTGATACTTGATGATTGTTTTGAGATATGGAGATAGTGATATTAAGGTTATGCTATATGAGTAGTTCTGAATTTGAGAAATACTTGTGTTGAAGTTTGCAAGTCCAGTAGCATGCACGTATGGTAAACGTTGTGTAACAAATTTGAAACATGATGTGTTATTTGATTGTCTTCGTTATGAGTGGCGGTCGGGGACGAGCGATGGTCTTTTCCTACCAATCTATCCCCCTAGGAGCATGCGCGTAATACTTGGTTTTTGATGACTTGTAGATTTTTGCAATAAGTATGTGAGTTATTTATGACTAATGTTGAGTTCATGGATTATACGCACTCTCACCCTTCCATCATTGCTAGCCTCTTCGGTACCGTGCATTGCCATTTCTCACCTTGAGAGTTGGTGCAAACTTCACCGGTGCATCCAAACCCCGTGATACGATATGCTCTATCACTGATACGTCTCCTTCGTATCTATAATTTTTGATTGTTCCATGCCAATATTCTACAACTTTCATATACTTTTGGCAACTTTTTGTACTATTTTTGGGACTAACATATTGATCCAGTGCCCAGTGCCAGTTCTTGTTTGTTGCATGTTTTTTGTTTCACAGAATATCCATATCAAATAGAGTCCAAACGGGATAAAAACTGATGGAGATTTTTTTGGAATATATATGATTTTTGGGAAGAAAAATCAACGCGAGACGGTGCCCGAGGTGGCCACGAGGCAGGGGGGCGCGCCTGCCCCCCTGGGCGTGCCCCTGACCCTCGTGGGCCACCCGTAAGGCGGTTGGTGCCCTTATTTCGCCGCAAGAAAGCTAATTTCCGGATAGAAATCGTGTCAAAATTTCAGCCCAATCGGAGTTACGGATCTCCGGGAATATAAGAAACGGTGAAAGGGAAGAATCTAAAAACGCAGAAACAGAGAGAGACAGAGAGACAGATCCAATTTCGGAGGGGCTCTCGCCCCTCCCACGCCATGGAGACCATGGACCAGAGGGGAAACCCTTCTCCCATCTAGGGAGAAGGTCAAGGAAGAAGAAGAAGAAGGAGGGGGGCTCTCTCCCCCTCGCTTCCGGTGGCGCCGGAACGCCGCCAGGGGCCATCATCATCACCGCGATCTACACCAACACCTCCGCCATCTTCACCAACATCTCCATCACCTTCCCCCCTCTATCTACAACGGTCCACTCTCCCGCAACCCGCTGTACCCTCTACTTGAACATGGTGCTTTATGCTTCATATTATTATCCAATGATGTGTTGCCATCCTATGATGTCTGAGTAGATTTTCGTTGTCCTATCGGTGGTTGATGAATTGCTATGATTGATTTAATTTGCTTGTGGTTATGTTGCTGTCCTTTGGTGCCCATCATATGATTGTTCACGTGGATCACACCCTAGGGTTAGTTGTATGTTGATAGGACTATGTATTGGAGGGCAAGAGTGACAGAAGCTTCAACCTAGCATAGAAATTGATGCATACGGGATTGAAGGGGGACCAATATATCTTAATGCTATGGTTGGGTTTTACCTTGATGAACGTTAGTAGTTGCGGATGCTTGCTAATAGTTCCAGTCATAAGTGCATAGAATTCCAAGTCAGGGATGACATGCTAGCAGTGGCCTCTCCCACATAATACTTGCTATCGGTCTAGTAAAGTAGTCAATTGCTTAAGGGGCAATTTCGCAACTCCTACCACCACTTTTCCACACTCGCTATATTTGCTTTATTATTTCTTTATCTAAACAACCCCTACTTTTTATTTACGTACTCTTTATTATCTTGCAAACCTATCCAACAACACCTACAAAGTACTTCTAGTTTCATACTTGTTCTAGGTAAAGCGAATGTCAAGCATGCGTAGAGTTGTATCGGTGGTCGATATAACTTGAGGGAATATTTGTTCTACCTTTAGCTCCTCGCTGGGTTCGACACTCTTACTTATCGAAAACTGTTGCGATCCCCTATACTTGTGGGTTATCATGACCTTTTTGTGGCGCTGTTGCCGGGGAGCAATAGCGTGGGGTGAATATTCTCGTGTGTGCTTGTTTGCTTTATCACTAAGTAATTTTTATTTGTTGTTCTTAGTTGTTTTCTATCTTTAGTTATGGGTAGGAAATGCAAAATACCAAAAAAATTGGTTGTACCTACTAAACCAATGGTTGAAGAACCACTCAAAATCTATCACACTGCTGAAGCTTATTACTTGGGTCACCTTCGATCCCTATGTGCTCGTGCTGAAACCCCAACTAGCTTAGTTGAGGGCAAATCTTTAGATCAGCATGCTTGTTATGTGCGACACCGAATATCTGAAAAAGGGAAAACTTTACTAGATCAAATTCATCGTTTGCAATGCTATGCTTGGAATTCATGTGAAATATATTATTATACTTGTTGTTCTGAAGACCCTAAGAAACACCTTCCCTACCAATGTTTGTTAAGTGATAATGGAATCGTATCCTCTTATGCTAAGGGTGTTTATAGTTACTATGATGTTCAACAAATTGAAGAATTTGTTGCTTTTAAGGGTGCTTACGAAATTGCTTCTTTGATTGAACAGTATGATGCTACTCTTTACAAATCTGAAATTTTTTCCATACTTAAATATTGCTTTGATAATTATGCTTCTAATGCCTATGTTGAACCATATATTGAGTACTACTACGTTGTCCTAGAAGAGACTAATATTTTGCAGGAGTCTATGGAAGAAGAAATTGATGAAACTATGAGCTCATTGGATGAAAAAGATGAGGAGGAGAGCGAAGAACAAAAGGAGGAAGAGCAGATTAGCTACCCGTGCCCCCCTTCTAATGAGAGTAACTCTTCAACTCATACATTGTTTAATTTCCCTTCGTGCTTACCGGAGGATGATTGCTATGATGATTGTTATGATCACGTTGATTCTCTTGAAATATCCCTTTTTGATGATGCTTGCTATGCTTGTGGCCAAGATGCCAATATGAATTATGCTTATGGAGATGAACTTGCTATAGTTCCTTATGTTAAACATGAAATTGTTGCTATTGCACCCACACATGATAGTGCTATTATCTTTTTGAATTCTCCAAACTACACTATATCATAGAAGTTTGCTCTTGTTAAGGAATATATTGATGGGTTTCCTTTTACCCTTGCACATGATGATTTTCATGAATATAATATGCATGTGCTTGCTGATCCTACTTGCAATTATTATGAGAGAGTAACTATGTCTCCACCTCTCTATGTTTCCAATATGATAAAATTGCAAGAAACTGTTTATACTATGCATTGGCCTTTACTTTGTGTGCATGAATTGTTCTTTTATGACATGCCGATGCATAGGAAGAGAGTTAGACTTCGTCATTACATGATATATGTTACCTTGTGCTCACCACTAAATTACAAATCATTGTTAATTAAAATTGGCTTTGATATACCTTGGGATCCGGGTGGATCCATTACTTGAGCACTATATGCCTAGCTTAATGGCTTTAAAGAAAGCGCTGCCAGGGAGACAACCTGGAAGTTTTAGAGAGTCATCTATTTATGTTGAGTGCTTTTATATAGTTTAAACAAAACAAAAATAAATAGGGGAACCCAAAACTTTTTCAAAAAGGAAAGCGAAAGTGAGAAAGACAAGCATTGTTGAAGTGGGAGCTAGCCTTGAACTTTGTTCATGCTCATGGAAACTTTGTGAATCTTGATTACAGAAAATTTTCAATAAAAATAATTATCCCCTTGTACAATTCCATTGTATTATAAAAATAATGTGCCAAGGTTTGCGTTTAGGATGTTTACATTTGCTTGATGGTTTGTACGGTGCAGGACAGAAACTTTGGCTGTAGTGCGCGATTTTACATTTTTTGCTGGAACGTCGAATGGTTCTGATTCGTTTTGCACTGTATTCCTATACAAATTTTTTATTTTTCATAATTTTGGTAGAATTTTTCAAGTATCAAAAGTATGGTGAATGTTCAGATTATTACAGACTGTTCTGTTTTAGACAGATTCTGTTTTTGATGCATAGTTTGCTTGTTTTGATGAAACTATCAATTTATATTAGTGGATTAAGCCATGAAAAAGTTATATTATAGTAGACACAATGCAAAAACAAAATATGAATTGGTTTGCAACAGTACTTAGAGTAGTGATTTGCTTCATTATACTAACGGATCTTACCGAGTTTTCTGTTGAAGTTTTGTGTGGATGAAGTGTTCGATGATCGAGAAGGTCTTGATGTGAGAAGAAGGAAGAGAGGCAAGAGCTCAAGCTTGGGGATGCCCAAGGCACTAAAATTAAATATTCAAGGATACGCAAGTGTGTAAGCTTGGGGATGCCCCGGAAGGCATCCCCTCTTTCTTCAACAAGTATCGGTATGTTTTCGGATTCGTTTCGTTCATGCGATATGTGCAATCTTGGAGCGTCTTTTGCATTTAATTTTCGTTTTTTATTTTATGCACCATGCTGATATGAGATAGTCCTTGGTTGATTTATAGAATGCTCTATGCACTTCACTTATATCTTTTGAGTATGGCTTTATAGAATGCTTCATGTGCTTCGCTTATATCATTTGAAGTTTGGATTGCCTGTTTCTCTTTAAATAGAAAACCGCCATCTGTAGAATGCTCTTTTGCTTCACTTACATTTGTTAGAGCATGAGCATATCTTTTGTAGAAAGAATTAAACTCTATTGCTTCATTTATATCTATTTAGAGAAATGACAGGAATTGTTCATTCACATGGTTAGTCATAAAATCCTACATAAAACTTGTAGATCACTGAATATGATATGTTTGATTCCTTGCAATAGTTTTGCGATATAAAGATGGTGATATTAGAGTCATGCTAGTGGGTAGTTGTGGATTAGTAGAAATACTTGTGTTGAGGTTTGTGATTCCCGTAGCATGCACGTATGGTGAACCGTTATGTGATGAACTCGGAGCATGATTTATTTATTGATTGTCTTCCTTATGAGTGGCGGTCGGGGACGAGCGATGGTCTTTTCCTACCAATCTATCCCCCTAGGAACATGCGCGTAGTACTTTGTTTCGATAGCTAATAGACTTTTGCAATAAGTATGTGAGTTCTTTATGACTAATGTTGAGTCCATGGATTATACGCACTCTCACCCTTCCACCATTGCTAGCCTCTCTAGTACCGCGCAACTTTCGTCGGTACCATAAACCCACCATATATCTTCCTCAAAACAGCCACCATACCTACCTATCATGGCATTTCCATAGCCATTCCAAGATATATTGCCATGCAACTTCCATCATCATCATATACATGACTTGAGCATTCATTGTCATATTGCTTTGCATGATCGTAAGATAGCTAGCATGATGTTTTCATGGCTTGTCCGTTTTTTGATGTCATTGCTACGCTAGATCATTGCACATCCCGGTACACCGCCGGAGGTATCCATATAGAGTCGTACTTTGTTCTAGACATTGAGTTGTAAGTAAATAAAAGTGTGATGATCATCATTATTAGAGCATTGCACCAGTAAGGAAAGGATGATGGAGACTATGATTCCCCCATAAGTCGGGATGAGACTCCGGACTTTACAAAAAAAATAAAAGAGGCCAAAGAAGCCCAAATAAAAAAGAGGCCAAAGAAGCCCACCAAAAAAATAAAAAAAATAAAAAACATGAGAGAAAAAGAGAGAAGGGGCAGTGCTACTATCCTTTTTCCACACTTGTGCTTCAAAGTAGCACCATGTTCTTAATATAGAGAGTCTCTTGAGTTATCACTTTCATATACTAGTGGGAATTTTCATTATAGAACTTGGCTTGTATATTCCGATGATGGGCTTCCTCAAATGCCCGAGGTCTTCATGAGCAAGCAAGTTGGATGCACACCCACTTAGTTTCAGTTGGAGCTTTCATACACTTATAGCTCTAGCGCATCTGTTGCATGGCAATCCCTACTCACTCACATTGATATCTATTGATGGGCATCTCCATAGCCCATTGATATGCCTAGTTGATGTGAGACTATCTTCTCCTTTTTGTCTTCTCCACAACCACCATTCTATTCCACCGATAGTGCTATGTCCATGGCTCACGCTCATGTATTGCGTGAAAGTTGAAAAGGTTTGAGAACATCAAAAGTATGAAACAATTTCTTGGCTTGTCATCGGGGTTGTGCATGATTTGAATATTCTGTGTGGTGAAGATGGAGCATAGCCAGACTATATGATTTTGTAGGGATAACTTTCTTTGGCCATGTTATTTTGAAAAGAAATGATTGCTTTATTAGTAGGCTTGAAGTATTATTGTTTTTATGTCAAATGATAGACTATTGCTTTGAATCACTCGTATCTTAATATTCATGCCATGATTAGATTACATGATCAAGATTATGCTAGGTAGCATTCCACATCAAAAATTATATTTTTTATCATTTACCTACTCGAGGACGAGCAGGAATTAAGCTTGGGATGCTGATACCTCTCCGTCATATCTATGATTTTTTATTGTTCCATGCCAATATTCTACAACTTTCATATACTTTTGGCAACTTTTTATACTATTTTTGGGACTAACATATTGATCCAGTGCCCAGTGCCAGTTCCTGTTTGTTGCATGTTTTTTTTCGCAGAATATCCATATCAAATGGAGTCCAAACGGGATAAAAACTGACGGAGATTTTTTTTGAATATATATGATTTTTGAGAAGAAAAATCCACGCAAGACGGTGCCTGAGGTGGCCACGAGGCACGGGGGCGCGCCCCTGACCCTCGTGGGCCACCTATAAGGTGGTTGGTTCCCTTCTTTCTCCGCAAGAAAGCTAATTTCTGGATAGAGATCGTGTCAAAATTTCAGCCCAATCGGAGTTACGGATCTCCGGGAATATAAGAAACGGTGAAAGGGAAGAATCTAAAAACGCAGGAACAGAGAGAGACAGAGAGACAGATCCAATCTCGGAGGGGCTCTCGCCCCTCCCATGCAATGGAGACCATGGACCAGAGGGGAAACCCTTCTCCCATCTAGGGAGAAGGTCAAGGAAGAAGAAGAAGGAGGGGGGCTCTCTCCCCCTCGCTTCCGGTGGCACCGGAACGCCGCCAGGGGCCATCATCATCACCCTGATCTACACCAACACCTCCGCCATCTTCACCAACATCTCCATCACCTTCCCCCCTCTATCTACAGTGGTACACTCTCCCGCAACCCGTTGTACCCTCTACTTGAACATGGTGCTTTATGCTTCATATTATTATCCAATGATGTGTTGCCATCCTATGATGTTTGAGTAGATTTTCGTTGTCCTATTGGTGGTTGATGAATTGCTATGATTGATTTAATTTGCTTGTGGTTATGTTGCTGTCCTTTGGTGCCCATCATATGATTGCGCACATGGATCACACCCTAGGGTTAGTTGTATGTTGATAGGACTATGTATTCGAGGGCAAGAGTGACAGAAGCTTCAACCTAGCATAGAAATTGATGCATACGGGATTGAAGGGGGACCAATATATCTTAATGCTATGGTTGGGTTTTACCTTAATGAACGTTAGTAGTTGCGGATGCTTGCTAATAGTTCCAGTCATAAGCGCATAGAATTCCAAGTCAGGGATGACATGCTAGCAGTGGCCTCCCACATAATACTTGCTATCGGTCTAGTAAAGTAGTCAATTGCTTAAGGGGCAATTTCACAACTCCTACCACCACTTTTCCACACTCGCTATATTTACTTTATTGTTTCGTTATCTAAACAGCCCCTAATTTTTATTTACATACTCTTTATTATCTTGCAAACCTATCCAACAACACCTACAAAGTACTTCTAGTTTCATACTTGTTCTAGGAAAAGCGAACGTCAAGCGTGCGTAGAGTTGTATCGTCGGTGGTCGATATAACTTGAGGGAATATTTGTTCTACCTTTAGCTCCTTGTTGGGTTTGACACTCTTACTTATCGAAAACTATTGCGATCCCCTATACTTGTGGGTTATCAATGACACATAAACGTCCTTATATCTTCCTCAAAACAGCCACCATACCTACCTATTGTGGCATTTCCACAGCCATTCCGAGATATATTGCCATGCAACTTTCCATCATTCCGTTTATTATGACACGCATCATCATTGTCATATTGCCTTGCATGATCATGTAGTTGACATCGTACTTGTGGCAAAGATACCGTTCATAATTCTTTCGTACATGTCACTCATGAGTCATTGCACATCCCGGTACACCGCTGGAGGCATTCATATAGAGTCATATCTTGTTCTAGTATCGAGTTGTAATCATTGAGTTGTAAATAAATAGAAGTGTGATGATCATCATTAATAGAGCATTGTCCCAAAAAAAAGAGAAAGGCCAAATAAAAAAAGAAGGCCCAAAAAATAAAAAATAAAAAGGGGCAATGCTACTATCCCTTTTCCACACTTGTGCTTCAAAGTAGCAACATGATCTTTATGATAGAGAGTCTCTTGTTTTGTCATTTTCATATACTAGTGGGAATTTTTCATTATAGAACATGGCTTGTATGTTCCAACAATGGGCCTCCTCAAGTGCCCTAGATCTTCGTGAGCAAGAAAGTTGGATGCACACCCACTTAGTTTCTTTTGTTGAGCTTTCATACATTTGTAGCTCTAGTGCATCCGTTGCATGGAAATCCCTACTCCTTGCATTGACATCAATTGATGGGCATCTCCCTAGCCCATTGATTAGCCTCGTCAATGTGAGACTTTCTCCTTTTTTGTCTTCTCCACATAACCCCTTCATTATATTCTATTCCACCCATAGTGCTATATCCATGGCTCACTCTCATGTATTGCGTGAAAGTTAAAAAAAGTTTGAGATTACTAAAGTATGAAACAATTGCTTGGCTTGTCATCGGGGTAGTGCATGATGAAAGCATTCTTGTGTGACAAAAATGGAGCATGACCAAACTATATTATTTTGTAGGGATGAACTTTATTTGGCCATGTTATTTTGAGAAGACATGATTGCTTAGTTAGTATGCTTGAAGTACTATTATTTTTATGTCAATATTAAAATTTTATATTGAATCTTTCGGATATGAACGTTCATGCCACAATAAAAAAATTACATTGAGAAATATGTTAGGAAGCATTCCACATCAAAAATTCTGTTTTTATCATTTACCTACTCGAGGACGAGCAGGAATTAAGATTGGGGATGCTTGATACGTCTCCAATGTATCTATAATTTTTGATTGTTCCATGCTATTATATATTCTGTATTGGATGTTTGATGGGCTTGTTTATACACTTTTATATTATTTTTGGGACTAACCTATTAACTGGAGGCCCAGCCCAAATTGTTGTTTTTTTGCCTATTTCAGTGTTTCGCAGAAAAAGAATATCAAACAGAGTCCAAACGGAATGAAACCTTCGGGAGCGTGATTTTTGGAACAAATGTGATCCAGAGGACTTGGAGTGGACGTCAAGCAATCAATGGGGAGGCCACGAGGCAGGGGGCGCACCTACCCCCCTAGGCGTGCCCTCCACCATCGTGGGCCCCTCGTGGCTCCACCGACCTACTTCTTCCTCCTATATATACCTACATACCCTGAAAACATCAGAGAGCACCACGAAAACCTAATTCCACCGCCACAACCTTCTGTACCCAAGAGATCCCATCTTGGGGCCTTTTCCAGAGCTCCGCCGGAGGGGGCATTGATCACGAAAGGCCTCTACATCAACTCCATGGCCCCTCCGATGATGTGTGAGTAGTTTACCTCAGACCTTCGGGTCCATAGTTATTAGCTAGATGGCTTCTTCTCTCTCTTTGGATCTCAATACAAAGTTCTCCTTGATTCTCTTGGAGATCTATTTGATGTAATCTTCTTTTGCGGTGTGTTTGTCGAGATCCGATGAATTGTGGGTTTACGATCAAGATTGTCTATGAACAATATTTGAATCTTCTCTGAATTCTTTTATGTATGATTGGTTATCTTTGCAAGTCTCTTCGAATTATGAGTTTGGTTTGGCCTACTAGATTGATCTTTCTTGCAATGGGAGAAGTGCTTAGCTTTGGGTTCAATCTTGCGGTGCTTGATCCCAGTGACAGAAAGGGAAACGACACGTATTGTATTGTTGCCATCGAGGATAAAAAGATGGGGTTTATATGATATTGCATGAGTTTATCCCTCTACATCATGTCATCTTGCTTAAAGCGTTAATCCGTTCTTATGAACTTAATACTCTAGATTCATGCTGGATAGCGGTCAATGTGTGGAGTAATAGTAGTAGATGTAGGTAGGAGTCAGTCTACTTGTCACGGACGTGATGCCTATATACATGATCATACCTAGGTATTCTCATAATTATTCGCTTTTCTATCAATTGCTCGATAGTAATTTGTTCACCCACCGTAATACTTATGCTATCTCGAGAGAAGCTACTAGTGAAACCTATGGCCCCAGGGTCTATTTTCCATCATACAAGTTTCCAAATTATTTTATTTTGCAATCTTTACTTTCAATCTATATCATAAAAATACGAAAAATATTTATCTTATTATTATTATCTCTATCAGATCTCACTCTTGCAAGTGGCCGAGAAGGGATTGACAACCCCTTTATCGCGTTGGTTGCGAGGTTCTTATTTGTTTGTGTAGGTACGAGGTGACTTGCGCGTGGTCTCCTACTGGATTGATACCTTGTTTCTCAAAAACTGAGGGAAATACTTACGCTGCTTTGCTGCATCACCCTTTCCTCTTCAAGGGAAAACCAACGTAGTGCTCAAGAGGTAGCACGGCCATGGAGCCAGCTGTCAGCCTCTCCAGGTACAGTCCACTTCCGATGCATGTCGTTTGTTGACCACGTTGACCACGCCACGCCGAGAGCACAAGGGAGGTGGACGACGGTGAGGCCTAGGAAGGGAGACGACACAGAGCCAGGGAAAACTCGGTAGTTGTTTCCCACGCTGAGGGGTGTGCGAGGGTTTACTGGTTCGTCTGTCGTCGCCGGAGAATAACAGTAGGTGTGGGTGAGTGGAGGGATGGCTTGGCCAGCGATGGGAGAACGATTGGGCGGTGAGGCCTGCGTGGCAGCATAGCCGGCCACGGGAGGAGGGAGCAGGCATTCCCGCCGGTGCTTGTTTGAGCGGCTGGAGCAGGAAGAGCAGAGATTGAAGAATCATGACGGCCGTTGGATGGACATCCAACAGTCACTACTCTTGTGAGTTGACTAAGTTGACACGGCGTTGCGTGTGTGTCAACCTTATTTTTTAGGAAAGCATACACGTCAACCTGGAGTAGGCGCACAAGTCAGCCTCGAATCTGTGGAAAACAGCATACAACCCATCTGCCATTATTTCTAATAATTTACAGACCATTTGCCAATTCTTAAGAATTTTTTTGGAGCCCATCTTCTTCTTTTTTGGAGCGTATGGAGCCCATTTTCTTTTTGTTAGTATTACACCCCATATTGTGGCCATGGTTAGAAATTATACGAATTTTTGCATATTTCGGTGCGGTCAATTGTTTTTAATCTCGAAAAATCGAGTCACATTCAAACTATTTTGAAAAATAATTTATATAAATATAAAATCCAAATAATTGTCCACGCATAAAAATCAATGGAATTTAAAATCTTGTAATTAAAAAATGAAACTAATTCCTAGTTTGATGTGTTTTAAGAATGGACATCCCATTTCTGGGCAAACCGGATGAAACTCTCCTCGTCTTGAAGGATTTGCAGCCCAGCAGGGCTGATAAAGCAAGTAGGCCTCGTTTGGGTATTTCTTTTAAAAAAATAGAACTGGGCTAGCCATTTTCAGTAAGAAAAAAACACAACTCGGCTCATGATGTGGTAAACATAAATAAAACCCTGGCTAGATGGGCCACAGCCCCCGAATAGCCCCGTTTTTACCCTGATCCATCGCTAAAACTAGTATAAATAACAACTACTTGTTCCTCAAAAAAAATTAAATAACAACTGCGCGACCTGCTGGGTCCCTAGTGTCAGTAGCTCGTTGTGTAATTCTCCCGTTTATTGACTACGTTGACAATGGCGTGAGCCCCAGATGTCCAACCAATAAGAGGAAACATTTTTTTGGGCTTATAATAACGAGGCACTTGCTTGCGTACTGCCATGATGCTGGTGGGTCCCTACTGTCATCCTCTCCATGTACAGTCATATCCTTGTTCCTCTTAGTTGTTGACAGTGTTGACAACACAAGAGGGTGGTGCACCATGCACGGCAAGCGAACCAAGGCCAAGGACGATGGCGAGGCCTCGGACGGAATGAACAGGAGCCGTGGAAGATGCGCCGGTCCAGTCGCAGGGGGGAGTACGAGGGTTGACTGGTTCGGGTGCGGGTGGGTGTTGGGGCTGACATCACCAGAGAATAACAGGACATGTGGGGGAATAGAGGGAGGGACTGGCCAATGTTGGAGGGTACGGTAGGGCGGCGGAGGCGCAGCTAGCCATGGGAGGCGGGAGCAGGCGGAGCCGACGGGGTGGTTTGGTTTGGGCGGTGGAGGAAGAAGACCAGAGATAGAAGATACACGACAAAAGCTGGATGTCAATCCAACGGCTGGTAGGCAGAATCGTTTGTTGACTAGCTAGTAAGTCGACACCACCTTGGATAGGCTATTTCCTCGTGGGTCCCAAATGTCAGAATCCAAATCTGTCACGGTCATGCAGCCTTTCCTATAAAAATTTACAGCCCATTTGGTGTGCTAGTTTGAAATAAATTTGTGGGTGCTGGTGGGGGCTAATCACTTGGCTTCTGTAATGCACAGTGAGCTCAAGCAGCCAGCGAGAGTGATGTTATTTCCCTTGGTTGGGATTTGTTACAATATTTCACTCTAAATTAAACGAATGGCAAGCCATTTTCCTTGTTTCAAAGAAAATATGACAGTCACAGCCGAGTTGAAAATGGCAAGAACATCTAACTCCAGCTTACAAACTGTAAAAAAGCACGAGGGTTAATTGTTCATCAGGTTTAGACAAAACCCAGGTTGAAAAGGGCAACAACATCTAACTCTAGCACTGTTTTTGGCAGTCACAGTCAAATGGATCAGTTAGGTCCATAGAACGAACATCCTGGGTCATAAAATTTACTGGATTATGACCACAATATGTTGTAAATAGAAGCCCGACACGTTCAGAAGCTCTTTTGCCCACCTGAAACTCCTTTTTTCTCTTCGACATACCCATCCGTCAAAACCATGTTGCTGATAAACTTAAGGCTGATGGACAATAGTAACCTCACATTTAGCGGGAAGAATGTGACAAATCTAGTGTTTGCATGGTTGGCTACAAATCGTTCTAGCGTTATTGCCTTCAATCGAATGTCATGAGAAGTGAGAAAATCCTGGTGCTTACGAATCCACCAATTGGTTATAACTTTCTTACCCCATCCTGTTGCCTAAATAGACATGAAGATTGAAAACAGTTAAGGTCTAAAAAAGAGTGTGGAAAGAGCAACAGCTGAACGGTTAATTCTAGGACCCTATATGCGGGCTTCTAATGTGCGTGAAATTATCACCTTTATATACAACTTCTCCAGACATGGAAAGCATTGCAGCAAGCCAATAATCTTGTTCAGATCAAAACTATTCATTTGGATATACAAGATTTTGACAGAATCCAGCACCATTGATAGGCTATCCATGGAGAAACTCTTCATTGAGCATAGAACATAATATTAGTACAAAATGTGTACTCCAAGATGATATATAACTTATGCGCATAAATTTAAAATGCAGCTTATGGTTACAAGTGTAGATGATAATATAAAGTACCTGAAGAACTATGCAGCCAAACACCATCTTGAAATAAGCACATAGATCATGTATTACACCCAAGGTCTCCAGTTTAGGTCTAGAGAGGATGGTTATTTGCGACGGTGAATAACTAGAATCAAGGATCAACCTTGGAAGTGAAGTGGCATCTTGGATGATGAGCTGCCTTCTGTCAAAATAAATTCCAATTCTTACAAGGTTAGGCGACTTTATTTGGAGACAACCGATTCTAACTGCGACAAAAGCACCAAGCACTCCAGGGCAGGGCAACTGGAGTGGATGATGCTGTGCAATGAGGCCTCCGATATATGAACACGCACAAGTGAAAGTTTCTTGAGAAATGGGAGTCGAAGGTTTAGTACCAGATTGTCTGGTAGGCCGCACAGCGGAAAGGTGGTGGTGTGGAGAGAGGAGAAAAACCGCGAGATGGACATCGGTGTTGAGGGCACAGGTAGATGGCGTTTGGTATCTGGTAGGTGATTTCCAGGGGAATAGTAGAACTCAAGCAGCTGTAGTTTTGTGAATTCAGGGGATTTCAGCCAGGCGTCCATCGTGCAGGGTATGGTATGCTTGCTCAGGTAGCATGACAGGATGCAGATGCTTTGAACGGAGCCCTGGTGGGAGGAGATGATGGCTCTAGGGATTTCAAAATCATTGAAGAGAGATAGCTGACGACATTCGAGATTAAGGGGCACAGCGCGCCATAGAGGGTGCCACTTAATTGAGAGGACTTGGGTGCAGCAGCAATCCTTGGTGGGGAGAAGAGAGATGATCTCCCCAAGGACGGCGTCCGGGAGATCGCTGATGCGGTCCACCCGAGATTCTACGAGTTCCTGAGATCCGATGGGGGCGGGGTCGCTGCTTCTCCCCGCGCTGCCGGGTGCGGGATCTACAACAGGCGTCGCCGTTGGCGGGAGCCTCATCTTCTTGGCGCTGGGGTCAGCCGACTCCATTTTCCTCGAGGGCATCACGTCGTGCTCACGGATTTGAGAAGAGTAACGAATGACGAGCCTAGTTGTAGTGCGAGTGAAGAAGAAGGGGAGCTGGGGTTTTTCTGTAGTAGTGAGGAAGAAGGGGAGCTGGGGTTTTCTGTAGGAGTGAGGTGAGAAATTTGGGGGTACGAGTGGAGCAAGCTAACGTGAGGAGGGTGGGAGTGAGGAGGAACAAGAGCACCCAGGTTTTTTTGGGGGGCGGTGTGCTGGGTGTGGGTAGCGCCTCTCATTAAGTAAATATATGGGCTTTTGAATTGATTTTATTATTTACTAGGGTGGATGGGTTGTTTTGTCTTGGGCCCTGAGAAACAATTACTACCTATACAGTGGAGACACTCTACAGCTACCAGAAAAACAATTACTACTAGTACAGTGGATACACTATCGCTTCTGGCTCCTCCTAGGTCATCGAAACGTCTCCCTCTACTGAATGCCATTTTACTTTTATTCACCGACATGCGGGCCATGCCGTGCGTGGGCCCAAATTCCATCCACCAAATTAGAAGGCAGTATGCAGGCAGAGAGTCACCCCGGTCGTAGCGCGGCAGTAACGAGCCGTCGTATCACAAAACCCCACCTCCCCGCAGTCTAAGTTTGACGGACGAAGCAACCATCATTTCACTCTTCACTGAATCCCCTCTCCCTCTCCGTCTTCAAGAAATCCAGCACTCGCATCTGCCACTGTTCTTCTCTCCCAAAGAAGGGAAGGTAATAGGATCCATGATATTGGTATATTTTCGTTCACAGAAAAAAGGAACTTTTGCAAAGCAGTAACCGATCCTCACTCTCTTTTTTGCTTCATTGTCATTGCGATTGTGTTTTCTTTCAGTGGTCTCCTAGTATTCATCAGTTTCATGATGGACCAAGGAGAACCAGGCAAAGATCTGCTGATATTGGAGCAGACACGGGAGGCTGATCCCCACGAGACAGAGAACTCCAAGAAGATGGAGGCAGCCACCGAGCCGACCCCAGATACGCTCACAACCACTACTGAGATGGTCAACGCCCCGTTTGAGGTTGCAGCCCCCGTGGCACTGCAGAAGCAGTTTTCCCCCTTCGAGGAAGTGTCCCCCCCCCCCCCCGCTGAGCTGCCCAAGGCGATTTTCTTCTTTGGCGATCTTGATTGTGGTTTTTCATCTAAGTATGTGGTGATGAATAATGAAAAAATTTATTAGCTTCGATGCCATGCTACACATAGTGGTTTAAATAACTTGTGTTTCTTATACTGGAAAGTAATTCAGAATTTGTTTCTATTTCAATTAGAGCCCTGATGCAGACAAGGATTGTGTGGTTGTACATGTCACTCGCTATGAGGCGGATGACCTGAATATACGCAATGGGAAAATAGAGTTCTTAGGCTGTTGGATCATGTAAGCCATTTGCACTTATACCGATGTCGAGTTGTATTCCAGCCACACTGTGGTCAGGCGTGTTCTCCAGGCTGTACTGAAGCACAAGAAGTTCAAAGCTACTCCTTCGTTTGTGAGGCATACTGTTCTTGTCAAGCTTACGCAGGAAGATGATGTGGAATGCCTCCACAAACAAGTTTATGAGTGGCAAGGCCACAAAGTTATCTTCATGAAGGTTCACAGGATTGAGCTACTGCCGGACGTCCTCGATGATGTTCATGGCAAGGTCCGTCTTGTGTCCAGCCCAAATTAGATTGAGGCATGAAATAGGTGCCCCAGCTAGTGTTTAATACTAGTTTGGATTGTGTCTACTTATCTGAACCTTGCCTATTATAGAGCCCTCTGGGGCTAGTACTCTGTTTGAATCCGTCTATGGGAACTACTGCTACTTTTGTGTGCCCGTGAATCATGTGAGAACCATCATAATTGTTGCCGAAACAGATGCTTCCTCACTAGTTTTTTCATGAATATGGCATGGTAAGACGTAAGTTGTCACGGTTTATCATACGAGCAGTGTGTGTTTGATGAAATAGATTACTCGTTCGAGAAATGTGCGCTGACGTATACATAAGTACTTGTAAACACTGTTGGTGCTACCCCACTTGTAAGCAGTTGTGCAAAACACGGGACATTGGCCCAGCTCGCTTCAACACTAGGCTATCGACCAGCTAACAATCAATAATCTGTTGTCTGACGTATAAGCATCTACGTATCTTGTTACAATGGTTCATGCAGTTAACTAAGGCTACAATGTAAATTCCAAACATTCACACGCTAGTCCAGCGTTCATGTGGAACACTCACATTAAACTCGGCTTCGTAAAAAACTTGAAAAGCATAAGTTAAGCAATTTTATACATCTCAATGATTCATAGAACATAACAAACATATAACTAGTTCACAACAAAAGACAAAGTTGTGAGAAGGTTTACAAATCAGGAAAATCAAGCAAGGCTTCTCTGAGCAAAGGGCCTCCCTAGGCAGGCTTAAATTTCCTAGAGTTCACCCTGGTTTTTCCTCGAGTTCACTCTGGAATGTTGAACTGAACCATGTAGTGTACCGACCAGCTGAAATTCTTGTGCATTCCACTAAATTTAAGCACTGCTATTTGCAGAAATAAGCATACCACAATGCCTCTTGTCTGCGCACCTGTCCCAAAAACCTCCCTGCAGCCATGCTAGCTAGTCCTCGGTCCATGGATGAACTGGAAGAAAGTGCATTCCGGACTAGGATGCAGTTGTTTTCGCTCATCCCTGCACTTCAATCAGCAAGTAAAACATACGAATCAGCTTTTTTTAGACTGCGTTGGTCATTCTGCCTAGTTAGAACCAATGTTGGAATACCTAGAACACTGGTGGTTAGAGGACGGCAGCTAGGAATAGCCATCTCATTTTGTGCAGTTGTACTAAAACCAAGGTGTGTACTTTTGATTGCGCAGATAAAAACGATATGGAGATAGACATCCCTGTTTGCACAAATATGAAATAAGGCTATTTAAATAGTGAAAAATATTTGCAGTGGCGTATGATTAACAACAGCATCTATTGTGTTATAATTGGCACTAGACTGACAGTACGAAAGTGCCCTTTAGTAAGTAGCATCACATCAGATCAACACTACCACTAAATTAAGATGCAGAACAATAGCATTAGTATTACTTTCACGAGAGTAGCACATGGTCGGTAAATGTGCAATCAAATTTGTGCAGTTCCACTGGGATGAAGCAATGTTAGCGGTGTGAGATTTAAGTGTAACTGCAACAACACAATTCATGGGAAATAAAGCAAGACAGAAGGACTTCATAAAATGGTGGTGGCATTGCTTCAATTTATCGACGGCACTAGACCATTACTTATAGTGACTTTAGGTGGCATGGCTTAATGCTTCATGTGATTTTACATTAATGGTAGCGATATGGGCGTAGGGATAGCAGGGGCATAAAGTGGTGAGGTAGATGTGGTTGCCGAGAGCGGCAAACACTCAGGCAGCATGTCTGCATCTGTCCCATTTTTTATCTCCTCGGCGACAATTTCCTATGTGAGCACAGGAAATCTAGACCTGCTCATTCTCATTTGCGTTGTCCCCCAACACCCCTCACTTTCTTTCCTTTTTCAACCAAGAGACAGGTCCACTTCCCCCCACCCTTCGCCATCCACCATGCTTTCTTCGCCTTTTCAACCAATAGACCGGTTGGGTAGCCAGTATCTACTACTTTCCCCCGTTTTCGCTTAGAACACAAGTCCTAGATTCATGCTACATTTTTCCCACTTTCTTCCCTGTTTGAACCAACTCTTAGATTCGACTGTATGAACTACCTTTACCTCTAATAATAGTAAAAGTCTAGGTGGCTTTGGAATAGCCGGCGGAAGTAGAAAAAGATCCACACACAACCATGTGGGAAGCTGGGGTAGTAGAGCAAGGCAGGTTTCGAAGGAATATATACCCGAGGGTCGTCGGCATGTGGCAAAGACGGCGTCGAGAAGCCGCATCTTGGCAACAATACCGCATGGAGGAAGAAGGGGTCAGATGCCCTCCCGAGTCGGCGCTCTCTCGGAGAGAACGACACGGCCGCCGATCGGGATGCGCGGGCAACTGTTGGTCTCCTCCCTCACCGCCGACGACAGCGTCAACGATGCACCTACACCCCTTCCCCGGTCAAGGTGGTCCGGCCGGATTTGTGACCATCCGTGAGCAAAGAGAGAGTGTGGCCACCTATGTCTTGCTTAGATCTGGAGAGCATGAGAGACTGAAAGACATGAACCCTAGTAAAGCAAGCGCTAAGGCTATATATATATAGTGGAGTGATTTTATTGTACCAGCTTCAAAAAAATGCGCTCCTACGTGTACCCGCAAGTGGGTGTGAGAGAACTAGTGCGTGCATGCATCGCTTCTTTTCGTGAGAGTACAATATACTATGCCCAAAGAACGTTTGCCACAAGAGTAATAGTATAAGTGTGTGACGTGTGAGCTAAAATAAAAGGTGTGCGACATCTATTGTTTTTTAGAAGTTCTGAGGGTAGGGTGTGAAGAGCACATATGCGTGTGACGTCTACCTGCAAATAGACGGTGCGTGCGAGAGGACTCGAGAGAGTCGTGACTCGTGAGGGTGCGTGTGTGCATGAGAGAGAGGGGGCACGTATCTATGCAATGAATGTGTCCATAAATCATTATCCGACAAATGTTCGCCACAAGCCGTTTCCTGATGAATGCCGTAAGAACCGTTAGATCGGCATCCGACGGTGTCAGTTTTGCCATGTGATTTAACAGAGCAGCCACTCCTCCTACACACAAATCTTCCACATGAGTGTTAGCAACTGCTGTATGCTCCTCCCCCCGTTCCAAAATGCAGTGCATATAGCTTTACTGAAAATTCAAACATCGCAAACTTTTACCGAGTTTTCGTGTACCAAAATGCACATATAGAATACCCAGTATATATCATTTCATTCATCTTCAAGAGGTAACTATAAAGATGGGGGAGGAGTCTACAAAGAAAGACCACCGTATCACTTGTAGCAATTTCAACCATCCTTTGGTGTGGAGGAATATCATAGGAACTCTATATGATATGATTTTTATAGGATTTTTTCCTTTAGAGCCAATTGGTTCATAGGAATAGATTCATATACTCCACATTTCAAAGGAAATAAACATGATGTCATTTTTATAGCTTTAGAGCCACTTGGTTCATATGAATGGATTACTATACTCCGATAATTTCAAAGGAAAATAAACATTAGCGTATATTCAATAGAAAAGTTCCTATGATGTGAACCAAATGGCATCTCTTTTCTAATCCCTCATAGGAATTGAGATACATGTCATCTCTAGATTCAATAGAAAATTTCCTATGATGTGAACCAAATGACATCTCTTTTCCAATCCCTACTTATGGGAATTGAGATACATGTCATCTCTTTCCCTACAACTTCCATGTATACATCTTCTATTCCTAAATAGCTATTACAACCCACTAGTAGCTTTTTTCCTAGACATGCAACTATGGCACAAGAACACGTCATGCATGCAAGTAATAAATCACATTGTATTTTCTACTCTATGCATGCAAGAACCACATCATCAATTCATGCATGTTACTCATAAGTTATTTCTTGCATTAAATTTTTCATTGACAATTTATGTGCTGGTCACATGCACACATATGTAGTTCACATTCACAATTTTGTTGGAAATTTCATTCTTTTAAATGCAATTCATTTTTTCTCTTGGTACTCCCTCCGTCTAGGTGTACATTAAGTCCCTCCTCATTTCTTGTTTCGTGACATATCAACCAATAAGAGATGTGGGCCGTGCATGCTTTCCCAAAACACAATCACTTCTCCTTTGTTCTAGAATCTTCCGTGTCATAATTGCCCAATTTTTTTTCTAAATGAATTGCCATTATTTGTTTTTGACTTTATGATTTACAATGCACAATCCCATGAATCTTAACCTTTTTATAAAACTAATTGATTTTGAATGAGATTAATTATAGCTGATCATAGTGGGGAGTAACTTAGACTAGTAACATGCATATGTTACTACCTCTATAGTGCATAGTATGATAGATTAGTATCATAGGTGGTCTTATTTATTGACATGCATGACACATAGTAGCATCACATTTATTATGTTACGCTATCTACCTATGTTACTATAACCATCTCTCTCTTCTTTAATTGCCTGCCACATAAGCATGTTTGCAAGTCCCAAGTGCATGATACTACTTATGTTACCCCCGCTATGGCCAGCCTAAGAACTAAACGAACATTTACATCATGCATATATGACTCAAAGCTTTACCTGCTATAGTGTGTATTTATTCATAATTTGGTTTCCCACGAAGGTCCAAGTGCGGACCAAAAAGAACTTCAACCGAATGCAGTGCAAATCTTCAAGGATTGCCACACCAGCAAGATGAAGGGCATGAGAACACCAGTTGAGGCTGCTGTTGTAAGTCCTTACTCCTTGTGCCTTTGAACTGACTGGTACTATGATGTGTTAATTTAACTGCTTCGTTTGTAAGCAATGTCATTTACTCTGTTCACTTTTATATACATTTGTTTTAACGTATCAATTCACCTTACATGGTTTAAAAGAGATGAAGGATATTCTTTTGGTCTTGATCTGTAATCTAGTTGTGATGTTCATGTGTGCACACAATAATACAATAGCTTGTTTGTTTTATATCTGTTTGCCCATGATATGAATGATGTATCTTTATCCTACTTTAAGCCATGTCTCTTTATCCTTAGATGTCAACGAATGTGAGGAAATAGACAATACAGTAGGCATGCTACATGGACATATGTTCTGAAAGTGATTTTATTATGTAGTTGGCACTACAATACATGCTAATGTATTACAATAGTTCACCAAAATAAGTTAGGTCTAAACGTGAAACCTACTTTGTTTGTTTTTGTCTCATTAGTAACTTATCTGGTACACTTATCTACAATTTCAAACTTTCAGCAAGCTATGGAACCAATGATTGAACAGCCACAACCACCTGAAGGTGACAAGGCTACCACAGGCACAATGTCACCTCTTGCTGCAGTGCATCAATATCTCTCCGCTAACAGTGCAAAAAGCACCTTCCTGCGTAATTCTGGGTTGGTTGTCAAGGTAACCTCGTCCAAATCGCCTACTGAACAAAATCTTCCGGCTAGACAGAGTGATATATCTGTGCTCTAGACACATGTCCAATCCCTAATGGATGTTGTGTCGGAAACAAAAATAGTGGTTGACAAATGTCGTGAAGATATGAATAGTTTTGAAACCATACTATCAGACATTTGCTTCGTTGTTCAATAGAAATGGCGGAAAAAGGGGAAGATCGTGCTCCTCCATCAGATACTACAGCCTGAAACATAAGCACTCAGGTCAAATGGTCTGTGCTTCTATACATCTGATGGTGCTTTTATCTGCAAGGATTGTAAACTTTATGCCAATAGGCCTTTTGTTGTATGGTTGGAATTTATTTTGTTGTGATACTGCATTTATGATGCTGCCAATGGTTGCAGTGATTACGACGGTATTTTGGTATAGTGTAGGCTTATCTTGGTAATCTATTCGGCCGAAAGCTTCGTAGGAGCCCAACATGCCAACATTCATTGGGCCCATTCCAATTGGGCTAAAAACGATTCTGGGCCGAAATTTGCATGTAGCCCACTAAAAATATCTGGGCCTAAATCAGCATAAGCTTTCATATTTTTCTAGTAGGCCCGTTCCCATAGTGGGCCTCTAACAGGCCTAAATATAATTTGGGCCCTCAGTAATAATAGGCAGTTTACATGTCTAAATATCTCGAGCCCATAAAAAACATGGGCCTTTAGTAGGCCGAAAGTAAGATTGGGCCCTGATTGTGCTAAATAACCCACTGGTCTTAGCAGGCCGAAATGGTGGCCCATTTACAATGCAGATCGTCCATAGGCCGAAATTCAGACGGGCCATAAATGCGCCGACCTACTACACGGGCCTTTAATAGGCCGGAAGTTCGGTTGGGCTTGATTAGTGTCATTTTTATATGGGACATTAGTAGGCCCGATGTGATATTGGGCCATATATGGCCCATGGATTTCGTTCGACGTTAACAGGCCGAAAGTCACAATAGGCTGAAAGTGGCCCAAATCTATAGTGGGCCTCTAACAGGCCGAATGTCAGACGTGGCCGAATATGACCCATATCCTTCACGGTCATTTATGGGCCGAAAGTTTCAATGGCCTATAAATGGGCCCAAATGAAACAGGACCTTTAACAGGTCGAAAACACACCGGGCCGTAATTCGTCCCAAATTCTTAGCAGACTATTAACAGGCCAGAAGTGACCATGGGACGCAATGATGACAAGTTTAGGACGGGCCGTTGACGGGCCGATTTAACACTAGCCGTACGGGCTTTAACTAAGAATGTTGGGCCTTTAGGTGGGCCGGCCCATTATGGTCTGCAAAATCTTGTGGGCCTTTAGCTAGGCTGGCCCATCATGGACCGCAAAATCTTGTGGGCCGTTAGTTGGGCCGGCCCTTTTAATCTTTATGGGCCACTTTTGGGTCGGTCCATGTGTCAACGTATCATAGGCGCATCTCGCCCATTGGATTAGTGAAACCTATGCCAGCGCGGAGCTGACACGTGGTTCCATCACCCAATGAGAATTTTACACGTGGAAAATTGACATTGATCGTTGCTGTTGGCGGGTTATCGGATCCAAAACTGGACCCGATAGCTTAACGACGTCCCGTTATGGTGGATGCCACGTGTCGGTCACCCTTGATGAAAACACTTCTATGACACGCTATTTATTTTCATAGAAGTGGACACTTCTGTGATGATAATTTTGGTAATGTCATGGAACACTTCTACGAGAGCACAGGTATGACTATCTTGATTCTGTCATAAAATTGTCATGGATGTACATGCATGAAAGAAAACATGACCTACTGTGACAAACACGTATCAACACGGAAGTGTCTTTTTTTGTAGTGATTGTTGTCTAACAACTCATTATGGGTAGTAAAAAGAGAAGGCTGCAGGGTTTGTAGTTACCATCCTATAGCTCACTGTTGTATTGTACAGAGCATAAACAAATAATTTGCTTGCCACCATTCGTATCTTTTTGCTAGTAATCCTTATCAGTTTTCTGACTTGATGCTTGTTCATGAATATCTCATTGCCCCATACGCAAAAGGGTCGATGCATGGATCCTTGGCAAGGGCATATGGACCTACAAGGAACAAGTCAATATTAGAAGCTAACAAGTGTCCAGGCATGGATCTATATGCACTACATTATAGAACGACGGGGGGAGTACAAGCCGAGGGGTGAAGCTAACGTCGGCGGAAAATGGTGGCCACTCTCGTTGTTGTCCTGGATAAGTAGTGGAAAGGCATGATGAGTACAGCAACCTTAACATCAAACAAATATAGCAAAGGTAAACAATGTCATCTCCAAATGATAGCTTGAATGTGTTGGTTTCAGCACGCTGTTAAAGCAGATATAAAATGGAAGGCAATGTTACCGACAACAGGCTTAATAGCCATCAAATATTGCAATTCAAAATGGCCGCTTCGATGCTCAGCTCGTAGAGCTGCAGAAACTCCACAGGGTCGGGGGTGCCGTCGTAGAGAGGAGGCAGATCCGGCTTGAACTTGCCCGATCAGACGACGCTACGTAGCTCAGGAGTGAAGGCGCGGTAGCCCGCCATGGCCACCGGGGCCCGTCATGGCTGCGGAGCTTGACCTTGGCATCCCTACACTACCACGGCAAGTGGTACATGGCCCTGCCGCAGCAAGCGATCCTGACGTGGTGTTGCTGAAAGCGGTGGTGCATCTTCTTGCGAACGGGGAACCTCCTGGCAACTTCTTTGTTCATGCGCGGGCATAGAGCACGGTGGATCACGCCGCTGGGCCGTGCATCTTGGAGCGAAGACGCCGTCTTGACGCGGGGGAGGCTGAGGTGCTCCATGAGCCGCGCGCCTCGGCGCGAGGGTGCCATCTTGGTGCTGAGGGGGTGGAGGCGCTCCGTGAGCCACATCGCCTGCAGCCGGGGGCGGGCGAGGCAGCGAGAGGGATGGTGCAGGAGAGCCCCCCGCGGCGCTGACGAGCTCGGCGATTTGGTCCAACCAGTCCTCGTAGAGGTCGTCGACTGGGTGGTAGCAAAGGAGCTCACGTGCCATGAGCGGCGCGACCTATGCGTCCATGGGGGCGCGGCGCGCGTGAGGCGATGAGACGGCCGGAGTTAGCGACGGGGAGGTGGTGCGACCGTCTCACCGCACAGAGGGGTGCAGTGAAGAGGCTTGCTTCTCGTTTGCCACCGGGCCGGTGGCGGCGTTGGCGGCGGGTGATGGAGAACGACGGGGAGGTCCGTCGATAGGGGCTGTCTGAGCGACACGGGTGGCGAGAGCGGCCCGGCGCTTTGCGCGGGCCCGGCGAACGTCGGCCATGAACTTGGCGGAGTGGTGAAGCGTGGATCGACAAAGAGGAAAGCTTCGGCGCACCCCTACCTGGCGCGCCAAATGTCGGATTTCGGGTTCCGGCAAAACCCTTGAGGTTCAAACACTGGGGTGCGCACGTCCGGCCGCCGCCGGACAAAATCCACCGCTGCCTGCACCAACCAGGAGCTGACACATCGCCACTGCCGGCCCTCTCTCACCTCCGCGCCGCCGGGCCCACCGGGCCCATCGCCGGCCCGCCCCGGGCCGAACCAGGCCGCGCCCGCGCCGCCGCCCGGGCTCCTCCGCCGAACCCTGCCTTTGCCGCGGCGCGCCATTGCGTCCTCCGCGCCGGCAAGCCGCCGGAGCAGCCGCGCCTTCCGCGCCCGCCTCGCCGCCGACCACCCCACCATCGCCGCGCCGCCACCTCCCGCGACCCCGCATGCCCCGACGCCTTCCTCCAGCCGGAGCCGTCGCCTCCGTCGCCCAACGGCCTCGCCGGAGTCCACGCGGGCTCGCCGGAGCCGCTCGTCGCCCGGATCCGCGCCCGGATCCCCTGCCCCAGAACCCTAGATCCAGTTGGAAGGTTGACCCCAATTTTCACCTAAGTCCTTTTCCTCTGCTATTTTTTATGCTCCGTTTGACATGCCATAACTTCTTGTGTGATGCTCTGTTTTGTGCGTGCAATATATCAAAATGTTCATCATGATGTGCTCTTCATTTCATTCCATTGTGAAATGATTCTTTGAGTCCATCTTGATGCCCAAATCGAGGATGCAAGAGTGCTATAAATTGTTAGGTGCTGATTCTTATCAGAGTATGATGATTTGTCATTTTTGCTACATTTGATGGGTGCTTCATATGAACATGAGCTCTGCATGTGTTTTGATCTATGCCATGCCATCTTTACAGGGGTGTTTGCCATGTATTTTTGTGATCAATGTGGTGACTAGCACAAGCATGCAAAGTAGCCTTCGTGATATTGTCGATTTCAGGGACTTGGGATTTTGCTAAGTCCTTGCTCTGCTGTTATTTTTATACCATGTATCCATGATGCTACAGTGAGAACTATGCTTGTTTTGAGTTGCTTAATTAAGGATGTTTTGACACATGGTTATGCTCTATCCATCCATGCCCCTGTTTGAATTTATGGAGTTCCCTAGCATGACTTAATCTTGCTCTACGTTTGCTATAAAATGTTCCTGGCAGATTGTTTACATGTTAATCAATTTTGCCATGGTTGTTGTAGTTGATCCAAGCATGATATAAACTTGTTCTTGCCATGGTTAGCCTTATGAACATGTCTTCTTGCTGATTCTATGCTTAGTTTGTCATGCAAGGCTTTGTGGTGAGTGAATCAAGCTCGCAAAGATGCCTTCATAACTCTGTTTATGCCTTGCCCAGTTTTCTGCTAAGTCTGAATCTGTTTACATGGGTGCCATCATATCTTCTATGCCTTTTTGGCTCATGGTCATTAAGGGACTTTTGTTCTATGCTTTGAGTAGATTCATGCCAAGCCTTGTATTGCTATGATATGTTCCTGTATCATGTTGTTTGCTTGCTCTGAACCTGGCTTCCTGATGTTAATACCTGGCATGCTTGTATTTTCACTAAGTTTGTGAAGCTGATATCTTTTGCACTTTTGCCATGATTGTTTGAACCTGTTCTATTGTGGTTTAGTCGTAGCTCAGTGTTCATATTTTGTCAAGAATATTGAGTAGATCACTGTCATACGCTTTGTTGATATGTTGGAGTGCAGTAGCTTAGTTTCTTGTTGCATTCTAGTTGGCATCGTGCTGTTAATCGCAGAATTGTGCCATTCTTGTTTTGCTTGCCATTTGCAAAGCATGCATCCGATTCTGGTGATCTTTATATTGTTTTCGACCGAAATCATCTCATCTTTCCAGCGGCACACTTGGTTTGCCAAGTTGATGCCTTGATCAATCTTTTCCTTCCGGAGCACGCATATGCAATTCATATCACATCTCGCATATCATGCCATGTTTTGCATCATGTTGCTTGCGCATTGCACCATGGTTGATTGTTGTTTCCTTTGCTTGTGTTCTTGCTTTGGGTAGAGCCGGGAGATGAGTATGTGATCAAGGAACCTATTGAGTATGCTTACGAGGATCACGCTTTCGTCAACTCTGAGAACTTTGCAGGCAAGATGACCATACCCTCAAAATCACTTCTATCTTTGCTTGCTAGTTGCTCGCTCTATTGCCATGCCGCGATACCTACCACTTGCTTTATCATGCCTCCCATATTTCCATGTCAAGCATCTAACCCACCTTTCCTAGCAAATCATTGTTTGGCTATGTTACCGCTTTGCTCAGCCCCTCTTATAGCGTTGCTAGTTGTAGGTGAAGTTGAAGTTTGTTCCATGTTGGAACATGGATATTTGTTGGGATATCATTATTATTTCTTGTTTACTTTAATGCATCTATATACTTGGTAAAGGGTGGAAGGCTCGGCCTTATGCCTGGTGTTTTATTCCACTCTTTCCGCCCTAGTTTTCGTCATACCGGTGTTATGTTCCTTGATTTTGCGTTCCTTACGCAGTTGGGTGTTATGGGAACCCCTTGACAGTTCACCTTGAATAAAACTCCTGTAGCAAGGCCCAACCTTGGTTTTACCATTTGACACCTAAGCATTTTCCCTTGGGTTCCATGGACTCAATGGTCATCTTTATTCTAAACCCCGGGGCCAGTGCTCCTCTGAGTGTTGGTCCAAACTAGAGCCCCTTGCAGCGCCACCTCGGGGAAACTTGAGGGTTGGTTTTAGTTGTACGGATTTCTTATCTGGTGTGACCTGAGAACGAGATATGTGCAGCTCCTATTGGGATTTGTCGGCACATTCGGGTGGCTTTGCTGGTCTTGTTTTACCATTGTCGAAATGTCTTGTAACCGGGATTCCGAGTCTGATCGGGTCTTCCTGGGAGAAGGAATATCCTTCGTTGACCGTGAGAGCTTGTGATGGGCTAAGTTGGGACACCCCTGCAAGGTTTTGAACTTTTGAAAACCATGCCCGCGGTTATGGGCAGATGGGAATTTGTTAATATCCAGTTGTAGAGAACTTGAAACTTAAGTTGATTAAAATGAATCAACCGCGTGTGTAGCCGTGATGGTCTCTTCTCGGTGGAGTCCGGGAAGAGAACACGGTCTCATGTTATGCTTGAACATAAGTAGCATCAGGATCACTTCTTGATCATTATTAGCTTCTCGATCGTGCTTCGCTTCTCTTCTCGCTCTCTTTTGCGTAAGTTAGCCACCATATATGCTAGTGTTTGCCGCAGCTCCACCTCACTACCCTATCCTACCCTTAAGCTTAAATAGTCTTGATCGCGAGCGTGTGAGATTGCTGAGTCCCAGTGACTCACAAATACTTCCAACAAATGCAGGTGTTGATGATGCCAGTGCAGGGGTCACTAACGAACTCAAGTGGGAGTTCGACGAGGATTCGGGACGTTACTATGTTTCTTTTCCAGATGATCAGTACAGGAGCCCAGTTGGGGCGATCGGGGGTCTAGCATTTGGGGTTGTCTTTCTTTATTTTGGTTCTATAGTCGGACCTTGATTGTATTCTGGATGATGTATGATATATTTATGTATTGTGTGAAGTGGCGATTGTAAGCTAACTCTTTATCCCTTCCTTATTCAGTACATGGGATGTGTAAAGATTACCCCTCTTGCGACATGCCTATCATGCGGTTATGCCTCTAAGTCGTGCCCCGACACGTGGGAGATATAGCCGCATCGTGGTTGTTACAAGTTGGTAATTAGAGCCTTCCCCGACTTAGGAGCCCCCTGCTTGATCGAATCATTGACGTTGTTAAGTCTAGAAGAAAATGTTTTGAGTCTTAGGATTATATATATCGGAGAGTAGGATTCTTTTTACTCCTCAGTCCCTTCGTCGCTCTGGTGAGGCCTCTTGATGTAGAGTTTTGACTCTTCTCTCCTCAAATTTCACGAATTTTTTTTAGGATCACGCGGGTATCTTGGAATCATTCTGATGGTTTTGTGACGAGAACATTGTTCTTGGTGCCTCCTGACATTTAGGGGTTGTGGCAGTGTCCCGGGGAGTTGAGCTCCGAGGTGTTGTCGTCACAATTTTATCGTTGCAATTCTGGAATACCTGAGTTCACCGACATCGAAAATCTCCTTTATGCAGTTGTTGGTGAGATAACCTTGACGCCACCCAGTACTGGGGCGGGAGTTCGGGAGTATTGCCATAACTCGTATAATGGATGCTTTTCGAAGGTTGAGGTAAATGATTTCCGAAGGTTTCTTGGTTATGTGTTGAAGGATGGATACAGCTAGACGTAGGATTTGCTAGTTTTGGGTGAGATATTATGCTTCCCCTGTATCCCCAACACCTGATTGCATAACCAGAAAGTTTTGGGAGTTTTATAGTTGGGAATTCATGTAGCTCTAGTATTTCTCCCGGCAGATATTTGGTTTGTGATTGGGTAATCCTTACCACCTATTTGTTCATATCCGTATCTTGTTGTTTTATTCATCTACCTTTATCTAAGTGGCTTCTCAACTTATGGAAGTGTGATGATTTACTTTGGAATTCATTCATTCATTCTTGTTCGAATGTTAAGGCTATATGTTGCAATTTTGAGCCATTGATTCAGCTTGAATATATGTCTTTCAAGATGCTAACGGATGTCAACCTCTTCAGGATGGCTCCTCCAATGCGTCAGAATCCGGAACCTCCGCCACCACGTACACCTTCAGAGGCATGGCAAGCTGTCATGGCAGCCACGAACGCAACCACTCAGATGCTTTTACCACTCTTGCAAGAGCGCAACAAAGGGCAAGGCAACCAAGGAAATCAAGGCCAAGGCAACAATCAGCCTCAGTTTTCTACCCTCAATCAGTTCCTCGCAAATCAGCCGAAGTCCTTCAGTAACTGTGTCGAGGCCACAGACGCCAACGACTGGCTCGTGGATATTTGCAAACATTTTGAGTGTAGCAATGTCAGGCCTGAGGACTTTGTCAAGTTTGCTTCGTTTCAACTCAAGGATCAAGCTGCTGAGTGGTATCAACAATACAAAGATTCCAGAGGAGGTCGTGTGATTACCTGGGATGATTTCCGCCGAGACTTCAAAGCTCACCACATTCCACAAAGTGTTGCTGAGAGTAAGCACGAGGAGTTCCACAATCTCAAGCAAGGCAGCATGTCTGTGTACCAATACAACATCCTGTTTCAGAGGCTCGCTCGCTTCGCTAAACAAGGCATCCCTGATGAGAAGAGCATGATTTATCAATTCAAAGGTGGCCTGAGAGAAGATCTGCAATTAGCTCTCGTGCTTTTTGAGCCGACCAAGTATGATTAATTCTACAACATGGCACTAAAGCAAGAGGCTGCTCAGCTCAAGTGTGATGCTTCTAAGAAGAGAGTCAGGGATGCAGCTCCATCTTCTTCTTCAACTCAAGTGGCGGCAAAGCAACAGAAGTTCTGGTTGCCTCCTCCTCCTCCTCCGTTCCGTCAGCCTTATCAGCAGAAGAGTAAAGGTGGCAATGGATCTTCCCACCCAACCAACCCAGGCTATCAGAACAAAGCGCAGTCTCATGCTCCAAGGTCAAGTGCTCCTTATCACTGTCCGCTCTCAGAGGTTACTTGCAACAAGTGTCAGCAGAAAGGGCACTATGCAAACAAATGCTTCAACCAAAGGCGCCTTCCGCCTCCTCCTCCTATGAGATCTGCCAGCAATGCAGTGGTCAAGCATAATTCCAAGTTTGCAAAGGTCAACATGATGAACGCAACTCAGGTAGAGGACTCTTCAAAAGTGATCATGGGTAACCTTCCTGTTAATGATATTCCTGCAAAAGTCCTTTTTTATACTGGTGCATTGCATTCTTTCATTTCATGAACTTTTGTGGCTATGCATGATTTGGTTACTCAAGTATTGTCGAGACCTTTGTCTATTGTTTCTCCAGCCCGAAAAATGAATTCTCGAGTATTCGTTCCGGATTCCGTTATCAAGATGGTGACTATAAGTTTTTGTCTTCTCCAATTGTTCTTGGCGACTCGGATATTGATCTAATTCTCGGCATGGACTGGCTTTCTAAGCACAAGGCTTGATTGTGCTGTCGGGCAGATTCAATTGACACACTTGTCTGAGGATGTGATCATCTATGCCGCTCGTGATGAAACCATTCGACTATTTTCTCTCAATGAGAAGGGCGAGTTGAATGCCATCTCTCAGATTCCAGTCATTTGTGAATATTAAGACGTCTTTCTAGAAGAGCTTCTAGGAATGCCTCCTCACCGGCCAGTTGAATTCATCATCGATCTTGAGCCTGGCACGGAACCTGTTTGAAAACGTCCTTACAAGCTTGGACCAGAAGAGTTGAAGGAGTTGAAGAAACAACTCGATGAACAAGAGCGTCTGGGTCTGATCAGACCGAGTTCATCTCCATGGGGTTGTGGTGTTCTTTTTGTCTAGAAGAAGGATCGCCGGACTGACTTTGTGTCGACTACCGCCCATTAAACAAGAAGACAATAAAGAACAAGTACCCACTTCCCAACATCAATGAGCTATTCGAGCAACTTAAGGGTGCTCAAGTATTCTCCAAGCTTGACCTCCGTATGGGTTATCATCAGATTCGCATTCGTGAACAAGATATTCCCAAGACAGCATTCAGAACAAGCTATGGTTCTTATGAATATACTGTCATGTCTTTTGGCCTTGTCAATGCTCCTCCAACGTTCTCTCACATGATGAAATTCATCTTCAACCCTTACACAAATGATTTCGTCTTGGTGTATCTCGATTATATTTTGGTCTTTTCAAAGAACAAGGAGGATCATGCCAAGCATTTGAGATTGGTACTCGACAAACTCAGAGAAGATCAATTCTATGCGAAGTTTTCAAAATGTGAGTTCTGGCTTGACAAGGTTCTCTAACTTGGCCATCTCTTCTCCGCCAAGGGCATAGCTGTTAATCCTGAGAAGGTGTCTGCAATTGTGAATTGGGAACCACCTTAGAATGTCAAGCAGCTCCGTAGCTTTCTTGGGCTTGCAAGCTATTGTCGAAGATTCGTTGAGAATTTCTCTAAGATTGCAATGACTTTTTCCAACCTCCTCCAGAAGAATGTCAAGTATGTCTGGACGCCTGAGTGTGACGTTGCTTTCAACACCCTCAAAGAGAAGTTAGTCACAGCTCCAATTCTGACTCCTCCTGATGAATCCAAACCATTGGAAGTTTTCTGTGATGCTTCCCTGCAAGGTCTCGGTGTTGTGTTAATGCAAGAGAAGAAAGTTGTGGCTTATACCTCTCGCCAGTTGAAGCCCAACGAAAAGAACTACCCCACTCATGACCTCGAGTTGGCGGCAGTTGTCCATGCTCTATTAACATGGAGACATCTCTTGTTGGGAAGGAAAGTGGACATCTTCACTAATCATAAGAGCCTCAAGTACATCTTCACTCAACCCAACCTCAACCTCAGACAGACTCGTTGGGTCGAAATGATTCAATAGTACAATCCGAGTATCGAATATACTCCAGGCAAGGCCAATGTCATTGCAGATGCTTTGAGCAGGAAGGCTTACTGCAACAGCTTTATTCTCAAGCCCTTCCAACCGGACCTTTGTGAAGCTTTCCGCAAGCTGAATCTCCAAGTTGTTCCTCAAGGTTTCCTTGCCAATCTCCAAGTCTCTCCTACTTTGGAAGATCAAATTCGTGAGGCACAACTTCTTGATGCCATGGTAAAGAAGGTGAAAAATGGGATCGCCAAGAGTCAACCCAAGTACAAGTGTTATCGCCTTGATGACAAGGACACTCTATTCTTCGAGGATCGAATTGTGGTTCCTAAGGGTGATCTACGTAAAGTCATTATGTATGAGGCTCACAATTCCCTTCTATCAATTCATCCTGGAAGTACAAAGATGTACCATGACCTCAAGTAGTCGTATTGGTGGACGCGAATGAAGAGAGAAATTGCTCAGTTCGTGAATGAATGTGATGTCTGCAGAAGGGTGAAAGAAGAACACCAGTGGCCAGCTGGTCTCCTCCAGCCTCTTGCCATTCCAGAATGGAAGTTTGACCATATTGAGATGGACTTTGTAACTGGATTTCCCAAGTCCAAACATGGAAATGCTGCTATCTTTGTTGTCATCGACAAGCTTACTAAAGTGGCTCATTTTCTTCCTATCAAAGAATCTATCACAGCAGCTCAGCTGGCAGAGCTATACACCTCCAGGATCGTCTCCTTGCACGGCATTCCGCAGTTGATATCTTCAAATCGTGGAAGCATCTTCACTTCTAAGTTCTGGGACTCCTTCCAAAAGGCCATGGGCACCAACATTCGCTTCAGCACAGGCTTCCATCCTCAAACTAGTGGACAAGTCAAGCGAGTCAATCAAATTCTTGAAGATATGCTCAGGGCTTGTGTCATCTACTTCGGTATGAAGTGGGAAGATTGTCTTCCATATGCCGAGTTCTCCTACAACAACAGCTTCCAAGCGAGTTCGGGCAAGGACCCATTCGAGATTCTCTATGGTAGAAAATGTCCTACCCCTCTTAATTGGTCAGAGACTGGTGAACGCCAACTTCTTGGCAATGAACTAATCACAGAGGCTGAAGAAATGTGTAAAGTCATCTGTGAAAATCTCAAAGACGCATAATCGTGCCAGAAGAGTTACTATGATAGCAAGCATCGTGACTTGGCTTCCGAGATAGGAGACCATGTCTACCTCCACGTCTCTCTAATGAAAGGTACTCGTCGCTTCGGTATCAAAGGGAAGCTTGCCCCTAGATACGTGGGTCCTTTCAAGATCATTGGCAAAAGTGGCGACCTCGCCTATCAACTTGAGCTTCCATCCAACTTCGCAAATGTGCACGACGTGTTTCACGTGTCACAGCTTCGCAAGTGCTTCAAGACTCCTGACCGCACCATCAACTTCAAAGAAATTGATCTCCAAGAAGACTTGTCTTATCATGAGCATCTCGTTGCTATTCTTGAAGAAACCGAGCGCAAGACTCGCAACAAGTCTATCAAATTCCTGAAAGTGAAGTGGTCACACCATTCCGACCGAGAAGCCACCTGGGAATGCCAGGATCACCTCCGTTACGAATATCCGGAGTTCTTTCAGTCCTAGATCTCGAGACGAGATCCTTTCGTAGTGGTGGAGTGTTGTAATGCCCCGGATGTAACTTACCATATCTGTAACTCTGACTCTGCCATTTTCGGCTTTAAGTTATGAGATTCCCTTCGTGGTTGGGTTTTTGTCTTTGTTTTGCGTTTTGTTCGTGTCATGCATTTCTTATCATGTCATCATGTGCATATCATTCGCATACGTGTTTGTCTCATGCATCCGAGCATTTTCCTCGTTGTCCGTTTTGCAATCCGACACTCCTACATGCACCGGCGTCCCCTTTTGTCTCTTTTCGTGAGCGGGTGTTAAATGTTCTCGGAATGAACGAGATTTGCCAAGTGGCCTTGGTACACCACCGGTAGACCGCCTATCAAAGTTTGTGCCATTTGGAGTCCGTTCGATGCTCCAACGGTTAACCGGGGAACCGTAAAGGCCTCATGTGTGTTGCAGCCCAACACACCTCCAAAACGGCCCAATAACCAATCCAAACCCCTCCCACGTCCTCTGCCGTCGGATCACGATCGCATGGTCGAAAACTACACTCCATTTGGACACTCCTACCTCCTCCCACCTACAAATATGTGCTCCTCGTCCAAATTTCGGGTCCAAAACCCTAATTTTCGCCCCCGCCGCCACCGGACACGTCCGGCCACCGCCGGACTAAATTCCACTACCGCCCGCACCAACCAGGAGCTAACACGTCACCACCGCCGGCCCTCTCTCTCCTCCGCACCGATGGGCCCACCGGGCCCATCGCCGGCCCGCCCCCGGGCCGTGCCGGGTTGCGCCCGCGCCGTCGCCCGGGCTCCTCCGCCGGACCCCGCCCCCGCCGTGGCGCGCCACCATGTCCTCCGTGCCGGCAAGCCACCGGAGCAGCCGCGCCTCCCGTGCCCGCTCGCCGCCGACCACCCCGCCATTGCCGTGCCGCCACCTCCCAGGACCCCACGCGCCCCGTGGCCTTCCTCCGGCCGGAGCCGTCGCCTCCGTCGCCCACCGGCCTCGCCGGAGTCCACGCGGGCTCGCCGGAGCCGCTCGTCGCCCGGATCCCCTGCCCCGGAACCCTAGATCCAGTTGGAAGGTTGACCCCGATTTTCACGCAAGTCCTTTTCCTCTGCTATATTTTATGCTCAGTTTGACATGCCATAACTTCTTGTGTGATGCTCCGTTTTGTGCGTGCAATATATCAAAATGTTCATCATGATGTGCTCTTCATTTCATTCCATTGTGACATGCTTGTTTGAGTCCATCTTGATACCCAAATAGAGGATGCAAGAGTGCTATAAATTGTTAGGTGCTGATTCTTATCAGAGTATGAGGATTTGTCATTTTTGCTACATTTGATGGGTGCTTCATATGAACATGAGCTCTACATGTGTTTTGATCTATGTCATGCCATATTTACACGGGTGTTTGCCATGTATTTTTGTGATCAATGTAGTGACTAGCACAAGCATGCAAAGTAGCCTTCGTGATATTGTTGATTTCAGGGACTTATGATTTTGCTAAGTCCTTGCTCTGCTGTTATTTTCATACCATGTATCCATGATGCTACAGTGAGATCTATGCTTGTTTTAGGTTGCTTAAGTAAGGATGATTTTGACATATGGTTATGCTCTATCCATCCATGCGCCTGTTTGCATTTACGGAGTGCCCTAGCATGACTTAATCTTGCTCTACTTTTTCTATAGAATGTTCCTGGAAGATTGTTTACATGTTAATCAATTTTTCCATGGTTGTTGTAGTTGATCCAAGCATGCTATAAACTTGTTCTTGCCATGGTTAGCCTTATGAACATGTCTTATTGCTGATTCTATGCTTAGTTTGTCATGAAAGGCTTTGCGGTGAGTGAATCAAGATCGCAAAGATGCCTTCATAACTATGTTTATGCCATGCCCAGTTTTCTGCTAAGTCTGAATCTGTTTACATGGGTGCCATCATATCTTCTGTGCCTTTTTGGCTCATGGTCAGTCAGGGACTTTTGTTCTATGCTTTGAGTAGATTCATGCCATGTCTTGTATTTCTATGATATGTTCCTGTATCATGTTGTTTGCTTGCTCTAAACCTGGCTTCCTGATGTTAATTTCTGGCATGTTAGTATTTTCACTAAGTCTGTGAAGCTGATATCTTTTGCACTTTTTCCATGCTTGTTTGAACCTGTTCTAGTGTGGTTTAGTTGTAGCTCAGTGTTCATCTTTTGTCAAGCATCTTGAGTAGATCACTTCCATATACTTTGTTGATATGTTGGAGTGCAGTAGCTTAGTTTCTTGTTGCATTCTAGATGGCATTGTGATGTTAATCGCAGAATTGTGCCATTCGTGTTTCGCTTGCCATTTGCAAACCGTGCATCCGATTCCGGTGATCTTTATATCGTTTTCGACTGAAATCATCTCATCTTTCCAGCGGCACACTTGGTTTGCCAAGTTGATAACCTGATCAATCTTTTCCTTCCGGAGCATGCATATGCATTGCATATCACATCTCGCATATCATGTCATGTTTTGCATCATGTTGCTTGTGCATTGCACCATGGTTGATTGTCGTTTCCTTTGCTTGTGTTATTGCTTTGGGTATACCGGGAGACGAGTACGTGATCGAGGAACCTGTTGAGTATGCTTACGAGGATCAAGCTTTCGTCAACACTGAGAACTTTGCAGGCAAGATGACTATACCCTCGAAATCACTTCTATCTTTGCTTGCTAGTTGCTCGCTCTATTGCTATGCCGTGATACCTACCAGTTGCTTTATCATGCCTCCCATATTGCCATGTCAAGCCTCTAACCCACATTTCCTAGCAAACCGTTGTTTGGCTATGTTACCACTTTGCTCAGCCCCTCTTATAGCGTTGCTAGTTGCAGGTGAAGTTGAAGTTTGTTCCATGTTGGAACATGGATATTTGTTGGGATATCATTATTATATCTTGTTTACTTTAATGCGTATATATACTTGGTAAAGTGTGGAAGGCTCGGCCTTATGCCTGGTGTTTTGTTCCACTCTTGCCGCCCTAGTTCTCGTCATACCGGTGTTATGTTCCTTGATTTTGCGTTCCTTATGCGGTTAGGTGTTATGGGAACCCCTTGACAGTTCGCCTTGAATAAAACTCCTCTAGCAAGGCCCAACCTTGGTTTTACCATTTGCCACCTAAGCCTTTTCCCTTGGGTTCCACGGACTCAAGGGTCATCTTTATTTTGAACCCTCGGGCCAGTGCTCCTCTGAGTGTTGGTCCAAACTAGAGCTCCTTGCAGCGCCACCTCGGGGAAACTTGAGGGTTGGTTTTGTTTGTACGGATTGCTTATCCGGTGTGCCCTGAGAACGAGATATGTGCAGCTCCTATCGGGATTTGTCGGCACATTCGGGTGGCTTTGCTGGTCTTGTTTTACCATTGTCGAAATATCTTGTAACCGGGATTTCGAGTCTGATCGGGTCTTCCTGGGAGAAGGAATATCCTTCGTTGACCGTGAGAGCTTGTGATGGGCTAAGTTGGGACACCCCTGCAGGGTTTTGAACTTTTGAAAACTGTGCCTGCGGTTATGGGCAGATGGGAATTTTTTAATATCCGGTTGTAGAGAACTTGAAACTTAAGTTAATTAAATTGAATCAACCGCGTGTGTAGCCGTGATGGTCTCTTTTCGGTGGAGTCCGGGAAGAGAACACGGTCTCATGTTATGCTTGAACGTAAGTAGCTTCAGGATCACTTCTTGATCATTATTAGCTTCTCGACCGTGCTTTGCTTCTCTTCTCGCTCTCTTTGGCGTAACTTAGCCACCATATATGCTAGTGTTTGCCGCAGCTCCACCTCACTACCCTTTCCTACCCTTAAGCTTAAATAGTCTTGATCGCGAGGGTGTGAGATTGCCGAGTCCCCGTGACTCACAGATACTTCCAACAGATGCAGGTGTCGATGATGCCAGTGCAGGGGTCTCTACCGAACTCAAGTGGGAGTTCGACGAGGATTCGGGTCGTTACTATGTTCCTTTTCCGGATGATCAGTAGAGGAGCCCAGTTGGGGCGATCGGGGATCTAGCATTTGGGGTTGTCTTTCTTTATTTTGGTTCCGTAGTCGGACCTTGATTGTATTCTGGATGATGTATGATATATTTATGTATTTTGTGAAGTGGCAATTGTAAGCCAACTCTTTATCCCTTCCTTATTCAGTACATGGGATGTGTAAATATTACCCCTCTTGCGGCATGCCTACCATGCGGTTATGCCTCTAAGTCGTGCCCCGACACGTGGGAGATATAGCCGCATCATGGGTGTTACATGTATTAACCGAAAACTTGATACATCTGTGGATACATAGACAAAACACTGTGTCCCTAGTAAGCCTCTACTAGACTAGCTCGTTAATCAGAAATGGTTAAGTTTCCTAACCATAGACATGTGTTGTCATTTGATGAATGGGATCACATCATTAGGAGAATAATGTGATGGACAAGACCCATCTATTAGCTTAGCATAATGATCGTTAAGTTTTATTGCTATTGCTTTCTTCATGACTTATACATATTCTTTTGACTATGAGATTATGCAACTCCCAGATACCAGAGGAATACCTTGTGTGCTATCAAACGTCACAACGTAACTGGGTGATTATAAAGATGCTCTGCAGGTATCTCCGAAGGTGTTTGTTGGGTTGGCATAGATCGAGATTAGGATTTGTCACTCCGAGTATCAGAGAGGTATCTCTGGGCCCTCTCGGTAATGCACATCATAATAAGCCTTGCAAGCAATGTTATTAATGAGTTAGTTGCAGAATGATGCGTTACGGAACGAGTAAAGAGACTTGCCGGTAACGAGATTGAACTAGGTATGAAGATACCAATGATCGAATCTCGGGCAAGTAACATACTAATGACAAAGGGAATCACGTATGTTTTCATTACGGTTTGACCGATAAAGATCTTCGTAGAATACGTAGGAACCAATATGAGCATCCAGGTTCCTCTATTGGTTATTGACTGGAGAGGTGTCTCGTTCATGTCTACATAGTTCTTGAACCCATAGGGTCCGCACGCTTAACGCTCGTTGACGATTTGTATTATGTGAGTTATGTGATTTGGCGACTGAATGTTGTTCGGAGTCTCGGATGAGATCACGAACATGCCGAGGAGTCTCGAAATGGTCAAGAGGTAAATATTCATATATAGTACGATAGTATTCGGACATTGGAACTGTTCTGGGGGTACAGGGTACGTATCGGGTTACCGGAAGGGGTTCCGGGCAACCCCCGACAAGCTATATGGGCCTAATGTGCCAAGAGGGGAAACACACCGGCCACTAAGGGGCTGGTGCACCCCACCATATGGGTTGGCCAAATTGGAGAAGGAAAGGGGAAGAAGGAAAGGAAAAAGGGAATAGGATTCCCCCTTCCTGCTCTTCCCTTCCTACTCCGAATAGGAATAGGAAAGGGGGAGGCCGAATTGGGAGGACCCCAAGTAGGATTACTCCTACTTTGGGCACCCCCTTGGCTTCCTCTCCTCCCCTCCAACCTATATATATGTGGGGGGCACCGCTAGAACACAAAACAAACATTGTTAGCCGTGTGCGGTGCCCCCCTCCACAGTTTACGCCTCCGGTCATATTCACGTAGTGCTTAGGCAAAGCCCTGCGTGCATCACTTCACCATCACCGTCACCATGTCGTCGTGCTGAAGGAACTCTCCCTCGACACTTTGCTGGATGAAGAGTTCGAGGGATGCCATCGAGCTGAATGTGTGCAGAACTCGGAGGTGCCATACGTTCGGTACTTGATCGGTCGGAACGAGAAGAAGTTTGACTACATCAACCACGTTGTTGAACGCTTCCGCTTTCGGTCTACGAGAGTACGTGGACACACTCCCCCCCTCTCGTTGCTATGCATCTCCTAGATAGATCTTGTGTGAGCGTAGATTTTTTTTGAAATTGCATGTGACGTTCCCCAACAGGGGAGGGCGTCCCACACATACGCTCAAACTTTATTTGATCTAGCATGGGACACATCTATATCTATACCCCTATATAGTGTGCGAATAACTTTGAAAGTTGGTCATTGGATGAAGCCAATCTGATGGTACAAAGATGGAAAACCCGAGCACTACTTGCTGTTGGATATCATCTACATTCCACCATATTCTCCCACATGTACAATCTAGAAGACTCCATGGTTGAACTTAAGCATAATGTACAAACCTCAAAACACAAGCACTTCTCCTTTGTTCTCTAGAATCTTCCATATCTTAATTGCCCAAACTTTTTTTTCTAGATGAATTATCACTTTTTGTTTTTACTTTATGCTTTACAATGCACAGTTCCATGAATCTTAAAATTGATTTTTTTTATAAAACTAATTGATTTTGGATGAGATGAACTGTAAGAATTAAACAAACATCTACATCATGCATATATGACTCAAAGCTTACATGCTATAGTGTGGTATTTATTCATAGTTTGGTTACCAAATCTCATGCGTGCAATGCACGTGTACCTTACTAGTATCAATAGGAAACCATCATGGTCAAACCCTTCTCGTTGTTGGGTCAAAGGGATAGATTGTGTGGGCCCCCCTAATTCTCGGTAAAGGATAGTATATACACCTTGGGGAGCCCACAGATATGTGCCGCATCTATAAGCCGCACAAGGGAGACATGCTCGAGAAGAACACCCTGCCCCCTATACCATGTATGCAACCTGAAAAAGGTTTATATAATTGACATGATAGCTCAAGTCAATCATTCTTTAATTTTTTAGAGAAAAAAATAACCCATAAAAACATAGTAGGTTTATATAATCGCCGTGACGGGTGAAGTCAATCATTCTTTAATTTTTTAGAGAACCCATAAAAACATAGTAGGTTTATATAATCGCCATGACAGTTCAAGTCAATCATTCTTTAATTTTTTAGAGCAAAAAATAACCCATGAAAACATAGTATACAAATTAGCAAAACAAGGATCCCAAGGTTTATATAATTGCCATGATAGGTCACTATAGAGATATAATATATCTCTATAATGATCGTATCATGACATTTAAATGAACCTTCAGATATGCAACTTCCCACCGGGTCACCCACCCTTGGACTACTCCAACTCGAGCACGCTTAACTTCTGCGTTCTATTCGGCTAGGCTAGCAGATGGGAAGCCGCCCCTTGCTGATAAGAATTGCCTCCTTGCCATTAAGGCGTTTCACGCTGGTCACCCTATGGGACCTACTCCCTCCTATCACACACATTTGTGCTTTTAGAAACTGTGTGGGATATTTACATGGCTGGTGTGTCGTTGCTAGCCTTCAATGAGCACTAACACTGGTAGCGGGAAAACAATGGGAGAAGAAGCGGGAAACCGATGAGAGGAGTGGCGAGAAATGATAGCCTGTTTAGAAAACATAGTAGAGAAGGAAGCGTGAGCTAGCACGACGCTTGCGCACAGTGCTTACCCTTGTACTGCATGTGTTGTCGAGAGGGCTCAGGGTTGCCCTTCGATTTGGGAGCATCCAACGGTGCACACGTACGATCCGTGGGGTTTGGGTTCTGGCCAATCAGAATGCACGACTCAAATCATGCGCGCAGTAGGGGGGTAGGGGGCCATCGGCCACGGTTTGGCAGGCACATGGCTTTCATGAGTGAACCATGTGCTATTTGAAAACATTTCGTGAGAATAATCTTGGTTTTTAAATCCCCGTAAATCCAAAACTCAACCGAAAATCGTGAAACCTGGCATGGTGTCACGACATGGCACATATATGTCGAGGGATTTTTATTACAAGCCTCTTACAAAACGAAGCTTCTCTCAAAGAAGCCTCATGCTTCCGATAGGGAAACGTGTCCCCCTTGTGGGCGAAACATAATCACTGCCTCTTTTCTCCTTGTATTTTCTTCTATGGGAAACATGGAACGACATGATATTTGTGCTGAAATTTAAACTTATTCAGGGTTCGTTTGGCCTTTTTATACACTAATTGAGTTTCCTAGGCATTTAATGTCCATAATTCAAATCTGAACTAGCAATACATGCTCCAGTTCACCAAAATGGCTAGAAAAATTATACATGTGTCCTTGGGTGCATGTTTAGGTCCCTTGCCAGGAATGGGAACGAATTACAACCGTACCGGTGTCCTGGTCGTCCTCAAACATTTCAAATCTCAGTTTTTAAATCCCCATAAATCCAAACCTCACTAGAAAGTCATCAAAGGTGGCATGGTATCACGTCATGGAACATATATGTCGTGGTAAAAACATTGCCAATTTGGGCCAAGCTTTATTACAAACCTCTTACAAACCGGAGCCTGTCGCAAGAACCCTCGTGGTTTCGATAGGGAAACATGTCCCCTTGTGGGCCAAACGATAATCGCTCCCTCTTCTAGCCTTGTATTTTCTTCTATGCGCAACACGGAACAACAGGAGATTCGCGCTAAACTTTGAAATTATTCAGGGTTCGTTTGACCTTTTTATTCATTAATTGAGTTTTCTAGGCATTTTATGTCCATAATTAAAATCTGAACTACAAATACATGCTCCAGTGCACCAAAATGGCTAGAAAAAACGTACATGTTTCCTTGGGGTGCATGTTTAGGTCCCATGGAACGAATTCAACCGTCTTGCCATCCTGGCTTGGCCACAAACATTGCGAATCTCTGTTTTTAAATCTGTGTAAATCCAAAACTCATCAGGAAATCATGAAACTTGGCATGGTGTGACTACATGGTACATATAATTGTCCAATTTGGGCAAAGCTATATTACAAGCCTCTTACAAACCAGAGCCTGTCGCAACCCTCGTGGTTCCGGTAGGGAAACATGCCCCTCTTGTGGGCAAAATGATAATCGCTGCCTCTTCTCACCGTGAACTTTGTTTTCCACAGGCAAAATATAATAACACGAGTGTCGGGCTGAAATTTGAAATTGTTCAGGGTTCGTTTGGCCATTGTATATATTACTAATTACTAAGTTTTCTACGCATTTAATGTAGTCCATAATTAAAATTTGAACTACAAGCACATGCACCAGTGAAGCAAAATGGGTGGGAAATCGTGCATGTGTCATTGGGTGCATGTTTTTGTCTCATTTAAGGAATGGGAATGAATTACAAACTTGTCATCGTCTTGAAACATTGAGAATCTCGGTTTTTAAATCCCGGTAAATGAAAAACTCACCCAAAAAACATGAAACTTGCCATGGTAAAAAAATCATCCAGTTTGAGAAGAGGCGCACACATTAGTAGCCAATGAAGTCCTTTTTGATACAAAAAGCTGACACTTTAATATCGCAAATGGTTGTATTATATTAACCGTGTCGAAATTTAACCATACTCGGTGGCGTGCCTGCAGTTGTTTGATTAGACGGGACGAACGCGAGAAGTCCGCCATGCAGGCTCGACGGGACGCGTGCATCCTGTCCACCTCGCAGGCTCGACAGGACACGTGTGAGCAGCAAGGTCCCCCATGCTCACCGGGAAGCGAGCTCTTTGACCTCCATGCACCAGCCGCCACCCGCCTCGCTCACAACTTCTCCATTAATGGGTTAATTAAAGCATGTGGACAGAGGGTGTTCGCTTGTGATCCCATGGCAGCATTTCCTTTGTTCATGTTTTCAACTCGTATTCCGCCCTAATTTAAATTGCCACACAGGGCAACGGATAATACGACCACAAATAAAATGGCAACGGATAATACGATGACAAATTTACAATGGAGAAGATAATAATTGTCTTACATATTCCGGATAATTTAAAATGCAACATGCGGCAAAGCCCGGAAGACACAAGGGCAAGAGAAGAAGGAATTGCAGACAACGATCTGCGTTGCTACTGTCTCTACTCGTCGATGGATCGTCGGGCGACGACATCCTCCAGCTCCTTCTTCAATTCCTCATGACTTTGCTTGAGAGCAGCCACAAATTCCTCTAGCTCCTACTCGCGCTCGATCCGGAGCTTCCTCGAGTCACCCATCAGTTCCTCGGCAACCTCTATTAGCGTCATGCCCGAGCCACTGCTCTGCTCATGCAGCATCTTACAGCCGGCGGCCTCCTCCTCCATCGGTGAGCGCCTTGAGGAGCTTCGCATTGTCACCCATGAGTTGCTCGGCGAGGTCGGTCGCCTTGTCAACCGAGGCATCGCTGATCTTGAGTAGCTTCATCAAGTCATCGACCAGCTCCTGCTGCGTAATGATGCTAGCGAGAATGTCTCCATTGTCGGCGAAGGACTTCAGGGACGTCGGCTCATTGCGATGGCCGATGTCGCGAATGCGCTTGTGAGTGCCCTCGCGTGCCCGTGAGAGCTCATTTGAGGGCTCTGCCACGCGTCGGGGCATCTCTGCTGCGGCTGCGGCTTCGCGACGGGACCTCTCTAGTGCTTCTGCGGCCTTGGTCTTTGCTGCCTGGTTATATGTCCACCCTAAACTCCTCCTACTGGTCATGGCGGAATGACTTGATAGGAAAGACCAGTTTTGTGGGTGATGAGGAGAGGAACTGTGAAGTAATTTTTGAGTGGGTAGTTTTTATAGCCCCGGTGCTAAGTGTAAACACATATTAGTTTGATAGGTGTGAACAGATTTGCAATTACTTATTGCGTTGTAATATGCAATGTGATGAGAAACAAGGTCAAAATTTATTTATGGCAGAAGGTTGACCATGTCATTGCTTGTCGTTGAGGCGGCCGCGGCGCGCTCTCCTCATGTCCGTCCACGCGTTTTGCTCACCATTGACGTGGCCGCGGCGCACTCCGCTCTGGCGTCCCTGCACGCACTTTGCTCGCCGTTGAGGCAAATTTACAATGGTAACGGTTAATAATTCTTAATAATTGTCTTACATATTCAGGATAATTTAAAATGCCACATGGGGCAAGGCCCGGAACACTCACGACCTACATATGCATACAATTATAATAAAATATAAGCTAAAAGACTGAGTTGGAGGCCTTCCGTCGATGGTCTTCTCGGACTCCATGATCAGCATAGCACCCTTGCGGCCGTTCACTCCAAGTGTCCCGACCCGCCTCTGCCGATGGAGCTGCTCGCGTTGGGAGGCTTTTGGGGCTGTTGGGCCTCTTCCAGAAGAGCTTGACAGCATGCAATTGTGCGCATGACAACTCCGCAGAACCGCTCCATTTCCATGTCTCTGGCTTGGTAGCAAATTCCTTCCATCACCTGCATCCTCAAGATATCACATTGGCGATGTTCTACTTCATCGGGTACGTCAACTCCGCCAAGGATGCGCTCAAGCCTGGCCACCACATCATCGGGATCGAGGTTGACACGGCTGCTGTGGGCAATGATGAAGCCACAGGCTGCCTGTGTCTTGACCGAATCACAGAGGTCCTCTGCCCATTCCTTGCGGGGCATCAGGCTCTCGATGAGCACTAGTGACGACGGCTCTTCGGGTGGGTCGTCGATCATGTCGTCGAGCAGCTCTGGATCTTTTGCACGGTGGATGGCAAACTACTCATCACACCTCCTCTGCAATATGTCGACCGTGCTCCCAAGGACTGTCACACCGATATCGCTGCCGATGGGACATGGTGCCTGCACCGGCCAATGAAGCTCTTGCTCCCCGACCTGCTCCGACTCGTTCTCCTCGCCGAAGATGTAACGCAGGAAGGCATCGATGTCGAAGCTTTGGTCATTGTCGGGCATGCTTGGAATAACTAATGGTAGATGGGTGAGGACTAGATCTGCGTAGAGTGTCGCGGCGGTGCGTTGCCGCCTGGGTTATATGCAGCAAGCCATTAGCTGGTTGTGGGAAACCTATGAGGGAAGAGGCATGGATTTTACAATTCACCCATGTGGAGGGCGGGAAGCATTCACTGGAGCGCGGGAAGACTAAGTGGAGCACACACACAACCCGAATACCTTATCCGGTGCCATGTGTTATTTATCACACAAGTGTTAACATAAGGAAACATATGTGTAACTTACTAATCATCGCACACGAGTACTCGCAGACGCATCGTGTATGATACTCCTAGCCACCGCAAGCAACTAGTTTGCATTTTTCAAAGTTTTTTGTACACACAGAATCGCACATGAACTAACTGTATTAACTGTCTGTGTTGTAATTTCTCATCGCAAACAATTCATCCAAGTCGGCTTTTGCCATGTATCACACACATCTTGTTAAGTTGAGCCATTTCTGTTGTGTTCTCTAATCGAAAACAGTTCGTCCGAGTGAACCGTATGCCCTATATCACACAAACCTTGATCTGGCTAACCGTTTCTGTTGCACTCCCTAATAGCAAACAGTTCATCGGAGCAAACTGTATGTCGTATATCGCCCGTTTCTGTTGCACTCCCTAATAGCAAATAGTTCGAAAGGGTTAACCGTGTGCCCGGAATCACACATGGAACTAAAATCTGAACCGTGTTTGATGGTTCCGCCATCGGAAATGTTTTGCACCTTTTTTGATGGGTTTTTTACATCCCCGTTTGTGATATGCATCGCACACAGTTTCATCAAAGGGTCTCCGATAGTAGTGTCATGTTAGCAGCATCCTGCAGTAGTGTTAGGCTCTTGGTTATCCTTGAATATTACCTTGGGGTGCCTTGGGAATCCGCAAGCTTAGGCTCTTGCCACTCCTTATTTCCCTCATATTGATATCTCACCCAAAACTTGAGAACTTCAATCACATAAAACTTAACGGAACTTCGTGAGATGCGTTAGTATAATAAAGCAAATCATTCAATTGGGTACTGTCAAAGACAAGATTCATAAATTTTCTCACACAATGCCTACTGTAACTTATCATTCCCACAATTTATATCACTTAATATAGGCTATGGAAATACTAAAACATGCAAACTATGCATTGAAAACAGAATCTGTCAAAAACAGAACAGTCTGTAATTATCGGAATAGCAACCATACTTCTGCTACTCCAAACATTCTGAAAAATTAAGACAACCTGGGAAATTTTTATATCAATCTTGTGCAAAACGAATTAGGATTTTATCATGCTTCTGTAAGAAGTGAAATTAATTTTACTGGGCACAAAAGTTTCTGTTCTTCAGCAAGATCAAATTAACTTTCACCATAGACCATCCCAAAGGTCTTGCTTGGCACTTTATTGAAACAAAAGCTATAAAAATGATTACTACAGTAGCATAATCATGTGAATACACCAAAATAGTAGGTATAAATATTGGGTTGATTCCCAACAAGCGCTTTTCTTTAATGCCTTTATAGCTAGGTTGATGATTTCAATGATGCACTCATAAAAGATAAGAATTGAAACATGATGGGAGCATCACGAAGCATATGACTAGCACATTTAAGTCTAACCCACTTCCTATGCATAGGGATTTTGTGAGCAAACAATTTATGGGAACAAGGATCAACTAACATAGGAAGGCAAAACAAGCATAACTTCAAGATTTTCAACAAATAGAGAGGAAACTTGATATTATTGCAACTCCTACAAGCATATATTCCTCCCTCATAATAATTTTCAGTAGCATCATGAATGAATTCAACAATATAACCATCACATAAAGCATTATTTTCATGATCCACAAGCATAGAAAATTTAATACTCTCCACATAAGCAAAACTCTTCTCATTCGGAATAGTGGGAGTATCATAAGAAACTCGAATACTATAAATTGTTTCCAAATTAAAAGAGTAATGTTCAGAAAAAGGGTAATCATAATCATGACAAGTTTTATAAAAATAATCATCACTACTTTTATAACATAAGCGTCATCACAATAATCATCATAATTAGTAACTTTGTTCTCATCATAATCGATTGAAACCTCTTCCAAGATAGTGGAATCATTACTAAATAAAGTCATGACCTCTCCAAATCCACTTTTATCATTATAATAAGATTCAACACCCACCAAAATGGTGGGATAATTATTATCTAAAGTTGACACTCTTCCAAACCCACTTTCGTAAATATTGCAATCATCATAAATAGGAGGCATGCTATCATCATAATAAATTTGCACATCAAAACATGGGGGACTAAAAATATCATCTTCATCAAGTGTAGCATCCCCAAGCTTGGGACAAACATTAATTGTAGCAAATAAATTCTCAAACATGTCATTCTCATCAAACATAGCATCCACAAGCTTGGGCTTTGCATATCATAAGCATAATCACTCTCATCATTAATAGTATGAATAGAACCAATAGTATAGCAATTATTATCATCCCAATTTTATAAGTTGGTTTCAAAAAGATTTTCAAGATTATAAGAAGTATTATTATTCTCCCAACCATAATCATCACAATGAGTAATAGGCATAACAAAATCATCCTCAATAGTTTCTTTAGACATTGTACCATAAGACAAAGAATCAATATCATCATCAACTATATCATCTTCCACAATTATTTTTGGTTCATTCTCATGAGGCATAATAATAATAGGAGCAACATCATTTGGGAGGTATACCTTTTGCTTCTCTGTCTTTTCTTTTTCTTCTCCACATCATGTGTGGGTTTAAACAACTTTTTGGAGATCCTTATTGATGAGATTGGTTGCATAGGAAGCTCATTCTTGTAACCTATTTCATCACGAGAGACAATAGGAGGGAAAGTGGAGAGTTTTACCCTTTCATTAGTACTTCTTTTATATTCTAATGGTTTTCCCATCATTCTATAGTTGGCAATATAAACATTCTCATTGCAACTTACCACGCAAAACATATAGATTTCTTTAAGAGTAGTTTCAGCATGGTTGGTGAATATGAATGCTTCAAACAAACTATTTGTACGGGACAATTCTTCACACCCCAAAAATAAATAGAGTTCATTATAAAGTTCAAGGGTGATCAAGTTATTGCAATATTTGGTTACGATTCGATCATGAAAAGTATGCATTGAAAATTAAGATGGACAACTCTATTGCAAAGTTCACAAGTAATGGGATGAAGAGAGCATAATTTTGTAGTAAAATTATCTATCACCTTAAGCCACTGATTGGTTTCATCACGTTTATGCTTCTTACAATATCTATCATCCCTATAAGGCATGTGTTCACAAACTCTATTCACTCCACAAAATTTGACATGCTTATAAGAAACGTGTTTATCATGACTAGTGCAATCATCATTAGTATCACGAATATTTATAGCAAGCACTCTAACAACATTGCAATCATGTTTGTCATTCAAAGATTTAGTGCCAAACATTTTATAGACTTCTTTTTCTAACACTTGAGCAATATTTTCATTTCCATCATTTTCACGAAAGATATTAAATAGATGAAGCATATGAGGCAACCTCAATTCCAATTTTTTGTAGTTTTCTTTTCTAGACTAAACTAGTGATAAAACAAGAAACTAAAAGATTCAATTGCAAGATCTAAATATATACCTTCAAGCACTCACCTCCCTGGCAACGGCGCCAGAAAAGAGCCTGATGTCTACTATGCATCCTTCTTCTTGTAGACTCGTGTTGGGTCTCCAAGCGCAGAGTTTTGTAGGACAATAGCAAATTTACCTCAAGTGGATGACCTAAGGTTTATCAATCCGTGGGAGGCATAGGATGAAGATGGTCTCTGTCGGTGTCAAAACCGGCGGATCTCAGGTAGGGGGTCCCGAACTGTGCGTCTAAGGTCGATGGTAACAGGAGACAGGGGACACGATGTTTACCCAGGTTCGGGCCCTCTCTATGGAGGTAATACCCTATGTCCTGCTTGATTGATCTTGATGAATATGAGTATTACAAGAGTTGATCTACCACGAGATCGTAATGGCTAAGCCCTAGAGGTTTAGCCTATATGACTATGATAATGAATATATCTATCCCCTCCGAACTAAGTCCTCCGGTTTATATAGACACCGGGAGGATCTAGGGTTACACAAGGTCGGTTACAAAGAAAGGAATCTACATATTTGGTCGCCAAGCTTGCCTTCCACGCCATGGAGAGTCCCATTCTGACACGGGTGCTGTCTTCGTTCTTCACAGCCCATCAGCCCCGGCCCATGGCTAACAGGCCGGATGCCTGAGGACCCCTTAGTCCAGGACTCCCTCAGTAGCCCCTGAACCTGGCTTCAATGACAAGGTATCCGGCACATAGATCTGTCTTCGGCATTGCAAGGAGGGTTCCTCCTTCTAAACTCCAAGATAGTCTTCGGACGAAATAAACATGTCCGGATCTGCAACACACAGCCGTAGAGAGTATAATATTTCACAAATCTAATCTGCTGACCACTTTAGTAACGTGACGTCACGCTTTCCCGGTTATTATTTCGAACCGTTTCCCGCCCCGCCGTTCCATGTTTCGGGGCGTGGTTTTTGTTGGCATGTCCTGTCGAAGCAGACATCGTGTCCCCTTATCGCGGGATTCTCATCAATACGAGTGTGGGTAACCCAACCATCTTGCGGGAAAGATTCCTTAGGAATAGGAAGGTTCTCAGGCTTAGGTGGAGGCGTTCAATACCCGCTGCCTTTATAAAGGAACCAAGGGCCGTCTTTTTTATGCCAAACCTCTCCTCAGCCTTCCCAGCCTCGAGTTCTAGCACCCAAGGTCTGACTTCATTACTTGAAGCCTCCCCATCATGTCAGGACCCAGCCCTCAAGGCCGATGGGTGGCTTCCTCCATTATAGAGGAGGATATTGCGAAGCTTCGGGCGGCCAGATACTTGACCGCGAAGATCCACCATAGGCTTCTTGCTCAAGGACAGGTTATTCTGACCCCCAGATCTGGCGAGAGGGTCATATTCATCTCCCACTTCCTCCGACGGCTAGGGTTCGCTCTTCACCCCTTCGTCCGGGGGATAATGTTTTATTACGGACTAGATTTTCATGATCTATCTCCGGACTCTTTCCTCCATGTCTCGGTGTTTATCATTATATGCGAGGCCTTCCTCCGAATCCCCCCACACTTCGGCTTATGGCTCAAGACTTTTAGTGTGAAGCCGAAGGTGGTCGACGGGGAACATGCGGAGTGCGGTGGTGCTATAGTGAGCAAGCTTACCAACACTCTCTGGCCAAAATGCTCTTCCACCGAAACCTCCAACCAATGGTAGCGAGAGTGGTTTTATGTCACAGAACCCCGTAGTACCAAGTGGGCAGCTATACATGCGTTCCGTTTCGTCCCTCCGTCATAGCTTGCATGATGGATTAACAAGGGGCTGGACTGGGGATCAGTTGATGAAGTGCAAACTCTACAGAGCCGCATCCAAACCCTCCTTGAGAGAGACATCGATCTTGTCAACGTGATTCAAGTGATGCTAGTTCGTCGAATCCTGCCATGCCAGTGCAGGTCTCGCCGCATGTGGGAGCTTAATCCAGAAGGACCACGAACCCTCCAACACTTCTTCAGCACTATGCATGAAGGGATGTGGAAGCTGTTTTTTGGGAAGCGAAAACATTGGCCGGACACTACTGAGGATGCTGGCCTTGACTGCCACCGTCCAGATACCCCGGTAAGCACTTGTATTCCGAACACTTTGTAGTTGCGCATACCGTAATATGGTACTGAGCAAACTTTCTTCTTCCAGGGCTGGATAAAGAAGGCAGAACTAATCATGTGTTCGGCCTCCCTGCCCGAAGGCCCAGCGAATCATGTTTTAACAAGGATGCTGGCCCTGGTATCATACCAGATGCCTGCGAAGGGGGGCAAGGCGGAGAGGACCAAAGATGGCCTCCATCCCGAAGGTGCATCAGACATTGTGTCCGGAGGAATCAAGATCCCATCGTTCGAAGACAAAAATGAGGGGAAGGTCAATGCCTCTTCCCCCCATGGAAAGAAAAGGGCCGCCTCCGAAGATTGGGAGGAAAAGGCTTCTAAGTGAGGCAAGATGCCTCCGTCGGGCGGCTCAGGCTCGGAGGGCGTCGACGCATAGTCTCATGATGAGGACAAGCCTTAGGCCAAATCGTAAGTAAAAAAGGATGTTTCAGACTTGTCCTGTTTTTTCCTTGTGATGCCTAGAATATATATTTTCTTCAGTTCGGCATGTAGTCTTCTTCAACAATCCTCTTCCTCGGGGGACCTTCTCCCAGAGATGATGGAAAGTGAGACGCCTCCACCGGCCTCTCCGCCCCATAGGGCGGACGACTTTGAGGTGTCGTCGCGGAGGGTCTCCCCCGACCAACAGGCGGTGCAAGGGACAATGAAGATAGTACCTGAAGGTGCTACTTCGGTGGCCCAGGGTCCGGGGACCGGCAATGAAGGCCCCGAACAATGCAGTCTACAGCCGGATACGAATAAACGGATCCCTTCAAAGGGTGGTCGTACTCCTACGACAGCCTCCGGAGATCCAGAGGCGCCGGATATACTAACTAACATGCTGCCGCAGGCATCCGTCTTAGAGGAACATTGTACCTTGATGGGCACGGTGGTTGAAAAGGTCTTGTCCGGGAAGCGCGGATTGAATGAGGCCTTTGTGGGCCTACTAAGAGGTTTTGAGGTTTGTACTGTAATATGTTCAATTGTGTTTTATTCATGAAATACACCTGTGTATAGATAGTAGCCCCTGAGACTATGATTGGCTTCCCGAGGGAGGAAATCAAAGGATCAAAAGAAATGCCAGGGACTGACCTGATTAATTGGAACACAGGCTGTTTCTCCCCTGACGACTGCACGGACTATGGATATTGTCGAGCTGCAGCGGAAGCTTGATGTCGTAGGGGATGACATTGCGTTAATCAATAGGCGTCTTGACGAGTTGCAAGGTATGTATTCGGAGTAGTCCTTATACATACGTGTCTGTAATATAAGTGTGACACTGAAAATTGCACACTGGGATATATATGGCTGCAGATGGTGCCGCTGTCGTTGAGATTCTTCGAGCGGAGCTGGCCCAGGCTAAGGAGCAGGCCCGGTTTAGTAATGCGGGTGCCGAAACGGCATGAGCCGAGTTAAAGGCCAAACGAGCTGCTCGGCACCAAGACGCGTGGAAAATATCCGCGATGGCGCTTGAACTAAAGAATGCTACTAGCCGCTGTGAATTCCTTGAGAAGGCGAATAAAGCCAAAACGACTGATCTTGACAAGGCCTTGCGAGAGGCGAAAGAAGCGCGGTCTGAATCTAGAGCGGCCCGTGAGGAGATCCTGCAAGCTGGGGAGATTGCGGCTGGTTAGCCCTTTTTATTATAGACTAAGTTCGGCGATCCGAATTATGCTCAGCTTAACCAAGTGTGGAGCTCTCCAGATGCGTTTTTGGACCTGTCGAAGAGTTCTTCCGATGCGGCGCTGTTTTACCAGGTGCAAGAGGGATATGCAACGGAGAAGATTTTCTGGTCGTAGTTTAGTGCATCAAAACGCCCTCTGTTGTTGAATAAACAAATGTCCCAGTGGGCCGAGCTTCATAGGATATTCGGCGCTGCCATGAAGAACGTCATAATCCGGCTGTGGCCAACTGAGCCTATTCCGAATAGCTACTTCGGCTTGGTGCGGCGGCTTGTTGATGCGGCGCGATGTATCGACGCTGTTAAGTGGTCGGCGTGCATTGAGGGTGCACGGATGGCCTTTTCCCCTCTCAAGACATACTGGGGGAAGATGAGGGCCATCGATGTTGTAGTGAAGAGTCCACCCAAGGGCAAGGACCATCACGCACTGGAGCATTATTTTGAGGACGTATTAGAGGCTGCCCTCTTGATAGAGGGTCAATGCTCAAAAGACATAATATTCGATTGAGGTGTATGGTAATTGTAAAAGACAATTTTAAATCTATTTTTATGTTTTTCTCGAAAGCTTTTGTTCCTCCTGTGCGGCCATTTTTATATAATCTGGAAGTTTTCTAGCCGTCGGCTTCAGCCCCCTCATAGGAACTACGGGGGTGTTCGAAAAAGCATTGATCACTCTTGACCCAACGTCTTGGTCCATGAAGGAGGTGACAATGCGGCGAACCAGGCAATCAGACTATAGGGCGTTAACACTTCCACTTAGCCATAGGATTTTTGTGGTGGGTCTACGATATAGCCCCTGGTATATACGCGGCTTTTTTAGTAAGATGCGTTGAAGAAATGATCTGAAAAAGATCCTTCGTATGACACAGAGAGAATCGCTAAAGATTCTGATAAGTCATCGAGTGGTTGACCAGCTCCCGCCGCATTATGACAGTCAGTTTTCGGCTTTTTCTACTGAGGTGCTTGACTAGATGAACCGGAAGCACAATCGCAGTAGTTCTCCCTTTACTACCCTAGCCGATAGAGAGGAACATAGGGTAGCAAACACAGGAGCCGGGCAACCCAACTATTGACCTAAGACATGATTCAGAGCCGATGCATATAAGGCCAAACTCGCGACGCCGAAGTACACTATAAAGCTGTTCGGACTTGCCGGCAACTCATTTGATCCCATGCCGAGCCCCTGGTGGGTTATGCCGAGGTGTGTGTGTAAAACAAACACAGGAGCAAAAAATTGGATCGATTAGGAAAAAGTCAATACTAGACACTGGCTACTATTACTTGGAGCTGAGTGATATGCCAATTATTATATAGATAGCAAAGCCGCGACTTTGGCTATTTGACATGCCAGGGGTCGAAGGCTGAGGAAAAAGGCACTTTACAGGATCGGAATAGAGATCGCGGTCTACAAAAAGTTTTATTGGACCTCCTGTCGCAGGTCTGCGCCGCCTGTCCTCGGTTAAGGGATTCCTTGAAAGGAATAACCCTTGGTGATTGTACGAACCAGAACTCTGGTAGAGTCCTCATGGTGACCGGCCCTTGAGCTACATGTAGAGGGAAAAAGGAAAAGGGCAGTTAGAAAAGTAGGGTTATAGGGGTTTGCAGGCCCACCCTGATTGTGCTTACACCGATGCCCAGGGTATTTCAAGTGCATAATTATGTATGCGTGGTACCCACTTCAAAGGCATATTAGGCGAACGGCGGAAGCCGAATTGCTAGTCCAATATGGACATTGATCAGTCATGTTGAATGGAGACCGGCAGCATGATGGCCGACATGGTATGCGGCATGACAAGGCCGTTGCGTAGTTCGGCTGAGGTAGCCGTAGTATGATCTCATGTACGGAGGGAGTGTTCCATGCGCTCACGTCTAGGGGTGTGTGTCACGTATACCATGTTTACTATTTTTGCGTCGGGGGAAACTACTTCTGACCCCCGTTGTTCGGTTGGTGAGCCTGTTCGTCGTCGCTATCGCCAGGCGGCCCCTTCCCCTTGTGTTCGGCATTTAACTTGCCGGCCTGTTTGAAGACCCAACAGCTTCTGTTGGTGTGATTAGATGGTTTATTGGGGTGGCCATGGATCTGGCAGGGCCTATCCAATATTTTGTCTAAATTGGATGGTCCGTCTTTATTTTCCGTAAATGGCTTTTTCCGTTGGCCGGGTTTGGGGCTGCTGAATCCAGCATTAACCGCTATATCCTGTGTGCCCTCATTATTATTGCATCATTTGTTTTTATTGCATCGTGGCTTTCCATTACCGTCTCGCACTTCGGAGGTGCCCTGGTCGCTGGCAGTATTGCTTCTACGGGCGAGCCAGCTGTCTTCTCCTGCGCAAAAGCGGGTCATCAGAGCGGTAAGGGCTGACATGGACTTTAGTTTTTCCTGACCAAGGTGGCGGGCAAGCCACTCGCCCCGGACGCTGTGTTTGAAGGCTGCGAGGGCTTCCGTGTCCGGACAGTCAACAATTTGGTTCTTTTTAACTAAAAACCTAGTCCAGAGCTTTCTGGCGGACTCTTCGGGCTTCTGGACAATGTGACTTAGGTCATCGGCATCTGGTGGCCGGACATATGTACCTTGAAATTTCTCGCGGAAGGCATCTTCCAACTCCTCCCAGCTGCCAATTGAGTTTTTAGGCAGACTGTTTAACTAGTGCCGAGCTGGTCCTTTGAGTTTTAACGGGAGGTATTTGATAGCATGAAGGTCGTCTCCACGGGCCATGTGGATATGGAGAGGGAAATCCTCAATCCACACCGTGGGATCTGTTGTTCCGTCGTATGATTCGATATTCACGGGTTTAAACCCTTCTGTGAATTCATGCTCCATTACTTTGCCAGTGAAGCAGAGTGGGTGTGCGGCGCCTCTATATTGGGCCACGTCGTGACTTAGCTTAGATGGAGTCCGCCTGCGGTTTTCAGCCCGATCGTGACTAGACTTCTCACGTCCTAATAGGTAGCCGTTGTTGCGCATCGAGGCACATCCTCGCAATCCGTAGATCGATCTGGTATGTTCTGCTCTACTGTCCAGGTCCTGCCGAGGGTCATATGTATGATCCCGAGCTGTTTTATCTCTGTTTTTTCCTTGGTTTGAGACGGGCTGCTGTTTGGCTTGAGCTGCCGCTTTATCCCGACCGCATGGTGGTTGGTTAACCGCATTATCCCGACCGCATGGTATAGGTTCTGGTGCCTCCTCATTGAACTGAGGTAGCAATCTGCGCTTCGGATAACCCTTGGTTGTGCACTTGAGGCCGTATTCTTCGGCTATTAGGATGTCTATCCATCTATCGTTGAGCAGGTCTTGGTCAGCTTGGAGCAGCTGCTGCTTCTTTTTCAGGCTCCTTGCAGTGGCCAATAGTCGGCGTTTAAAGCGCTCCTGCTCGAGAGGTTCCTCAGGCACGATGAAATCCTCGTCGCCGAGGCTCTCCTCATCCTCGGAGAGCGGAAGATAATTACTGTCCTCCGAGTCTTCGTGTATGGCCTGTTCATCAGGGCTATCATGCCCGTCTTCCCGCTCATCCTGTTCAGACATTGCCTCAACAGGGTCTTCGTTGTCTCCGGCATCCTCTGTGGTGTTTTTTTCTCCGGTGCCGGCATTGTTGTCTTTTACATGACGTGACCTAGAGCGGCGCCGCTGACGCCGGCGTCTAGGCTGTGTCTCAGGAGGTTTATCCTCGACTGGATCTTCTTTGTCATCGTCGTTAGTTTCTTTAGGTGTATCCACCATGTATACGTCGTATGAAGAAGTGACCGTCCAACGTCTAGTAAACTGCGGGTTTTGGCCATGCTCCTCATCGGCATCGTCGTCTATACCGTCGAGGTCTTCGGAGCCGTAATCGAGCATGTCGGTTAAGTCTTCGACAGTGGCTATGGAGTGGGTGGCGGGTTGGAAGCAAAATTCTCCATCATCAGCCCCTAGTTCGAACCGGATATAGTTTGGCTATAAGTCCTCTGCCAAGGACAGGTTCTTTAATGAGTTTAGCATGTCGCCCAAGGGAGAGTGCTGGAAGATGTCTGCGGCGCTGAATTTGAAGATCGATAAATGATCAAGTTCAGCGTCCGCAGGCTCACATGGTTCGGAACTTATGGCCGGAGATGAGTCTAGAGTTTCGGTGGCACAGGTGTGGTGTGAGATCAAGTCTATGCACGGCTCCAACGCTGGGGAATCTGTGGCCTCCGTGGCGGGGTTGAGCTTCCCGTCCTTGGATGGCGCTGTCTGCTCCAGATCTAAGACCAGAGCGATTACAGGAGCTATCTCCTGGATGCGGTCCGATGACACATTTAGGTCATGTCCATCGGGGTGACCGGGAGTGGTTACCGCGGTCTCGAATCCGGCGAAGATCAAGTCTCCACGAATGTCCGCAACATAGTTCAAGCTCCCAAATCTGACCTGGTGGCCAGGGGTGTAACTATCGATCTGCTCCAGATGGCCAAGCGAGTTGGCCCGTAGTGCGAAGCCGCCAAACACGAAGATCTGTCCAGGTAGGAAGGTTTCACCTTAGAAAGAATCATTGTGGACGACTGAAGGGGCCATCAAACCTTTTGGGGACGACACAGTGGAACTCTCAATGAACGGACCAATGTTGGTGTCAAAACCGGTGGATCTCGGGTAGGGGGTCCTGAACTGTGCGTCTAAGGTCGATGGTAATAGGAGACAGGGAACACGATGTTTACCCAGGTTCGGGCCCTCTCTATGGAGGTAATACCCTATGTCCTACTTGATTAATCTTGATGATTGAGTATTACAAGAGTTGATCTACCACGAGATCGTAATGGCTAAACCCTAGAGGTCTAGCATGTATGACTATGATAATGAACATATCTCTCCCCTTCGGACTAAGTCCTTCGGTTTATAAAGACACCTGGAGGATATGGGGTTACACAAGGTCGGTTACAAAGAAAGGAATCTACATATTTGGTCTTCAAGCTTGCCTTCCACGCCAAGGAGAGTCCCATCCGGACACGGGTGCAGCCTTCGGTCTTCGTGTTCTTCACGGCCCATCAGCCCGACCCATGGCTAACAGGCCGGACGCCCGAGGACCCCTTAGTCCAGGACTCCCTCAGTCTCTCTCAATCAACCGTGCAACCAAATAACGAAGAGTCTCTTATGTACCCAACACACCCAAACAATGGTAAATTGCATTGGTGCACTAGTTCGGCGAAGAGATGGTGATACAAGTGTAATATGGATAGTAGATATAGGTTTTTGTAATATGAAAATATAAAAATAGCAAGGTAGTAAGTGGTAAAAGTGAGAGAAAATGGTATTGCAATGCTTGGAAACAAGGCCTAGGGTTCATACTTTCACTAGTGTAAATTCTCTCAACAATGATAACATAATTAGATCGTATGGCAATCCCTCAACATGCAACAAAGAGTCACTCCAAAGTTCCTATCGCGGAGAACATAAGATGAAATTGCTTGTAGGGTACGAAACCACCTCAAAGTTATTCTTTTCGATAAATCCATTGAGCTATTCCTATAAGTGTCACAAACAACCCTAGAGTTTGTAGTAAAATAACACCATATGATACACATCAATCAACCATAATGTCACCTAGATACTCCAATGTCACCACAAGTATCTGTGGGTCAATTATACGATATGCATCAAACAACTTCAGATTCATAATATTCAATCCAACACAAAGAACGTCAAAGAGTGCCCCAAGATTCCTACCGGAGAAACAAGGACGAAAACATGCATCAACCCCTATGCATATATTACCCCAATGTCACCTCAGAAATCCGTGAGTTGAGTGCCAAAACATACATCAAGTGAATCAGTAGAACACCCGATTGCCACCACGGGTATCCCACGCAATACATACATCAAGTGTTCTAAAATCCATAATAGTATTCAATCCAATAATAATGAAACCTCAAAGCTAAAACTCAATTCATCATAAGAAGGTAGAGGGGGAGAAACACCATATGATCCAATTATAATAACAAAGCTCGCGGTACAACAATATTATGCCATATCAAGAACACGAGAGAGAGAGAGAGATCAAACACATAGTTACTGGTTCATACCCTCAGCCCCGAGGGTGAACTACTCCTTCCTCGTCATGGAGAGCCCCAGGATGATGAAGATGGCCACCGGTGATGGTTTCCCCCTCTGGCTGGGTGCCAGAACATGCTCCTGGTTCGTTTTTTGTGGATACAGAGTCTTGCGGCGGCGGAACTCCCGATCTAGATTCTTTCTGGGGCTTTTGGTATTTATAGGAATTTTTGGCATCGGTCTCATGTCAAGGGGGTCCACGAGGCAGCGACAAGACAGGGGGTGTGCCCTAGGGGGGCGCCTCCCACCATTGTGGTTGCCTCAGGACTCCTCACCAGTATCTTTTCGCTCCAGTATTTTTTATATTTCCCAAAAATATTCTCCGTAAATTTTCAGCCTATTCCGAGAACTTCTATTTCTGCACAAAAAAAACGACACCACAGTAGTTCTGCTAAAAACAACGTCAGTCCGGGTTAGTTCTAATCAAATCATACCATAATCATATAGAATTGTTCTAAACATGGCATGAATACTTCATAAATTATAGATACGTTGGAGACGTATCATAGCTTATGCCGAGGTGACAGGTTTTGGTTCGATCCACTTAGTGAATTTGTCAACCATGACAAGTAAGTATTTATTTTTTTCTTAATCCACTCTTGAGTGGGCCGACCATATCTAGCCCCTAGACTGCAAAAGGCCAAGTGATACGGATAGTGCGGAGGACCGTAGGGGGCATGTGGCTTTGTTTGGTTAACACTTGACAACCTGGGCAATGCTGTACTAACGCTAGTCATCGGCACCCGTGGTCGTCCAATAAAAACCGGCTCGAAAAGCCTTGCTAACCAAGGTCCGAGCAGTGGCATGATGTTCGCTCATGCTGGAGTGTATCTCCTGAAGTAATAGTCTTCCTTCTTCCTCGGATATGCATCACTGGAGGACGCCCGTAGTGCTCAACTTGTAGAGTTCTCCTCCATGAACATTATAGGCTTTAGATTGCCTTATGATCCGACATGCGTCGGTTTGGTCATCGGGGAGCTTTTCATGGAGCCGGTAAGAAAGGAGTGGCTCAGTCCATGGTGCAATGACTGCCATGACTTCGTGTATAGAAGCCCTTTCTTGAATAGCTGAGCTGCCTATTATGCCCTATTCCTCCTCGTCTTCGGACGAGGCATATAGATGTCTACTAGGCAACTTTATTCTTGTAGACACGTGTTGGGCCTCCAAGCGTAGAGTTTTGTAGGACAGTAGCAATTTTCCCTCAAGTGGATGACCTAAGGTTTATCAATTCGTGGGATGTGTAGGATGAAGATGGTCTCTCTCAAGCAACCCTGCAACCAAATAAAAAAAGTCTCTTGTGTCCCCAATACAATGGCAAATTGTATAGGTGCACTAGTTCGGTGAAGAGATGGTGATAAAAGTGTAATATGGATGGTAGAAATATATTTTTATAATCTGAATAAATAAAAACAGCAAGGTAGCAAATAGTAAACAGGCACAAAAACGGTATTGCAATGCTTGAAAATGAGGCCTAGGGTTCATACTTTCACTAGTGCAATCTCTCAACAATGCTAATATAATTGAATCATATAACCATCCCTCAACGTGCAACGAAGAATCACTCCAAAGTCCCTATCTAGCGGAGAACATAAGAAGAAATCGTTTGTAGGGTATGAAACCACCTTGAAGCTATTCTTTCCGGTTGATCTATCCAATAGTTCGTACTAAAATAACACCAAATAATTTCGGATTCATAATACTCAATCCAACACAAAGAACCTCAAAGAGTGCCCGAAGATTTCTACCAGAGAAACAAAAGACGAGAACGTGCATCAACCCCTATGTATAGATTACCTCAATGCCACCGCATGAATCCACGAGTTGAATGCCAAAACACATACCAAGTGAATCAATATGATACCCCATTGTCACCATGAGTATTCATATGCAAGACAGATATCAAGTGCTCTCAAATCCATAAAAGTATTCAATCCGATAACAACGAAATCTCAAAGGGAAAAACTCAATTCATCACAATAAGATAGAGAGGGGAAAACACCATATAAGCGGACTATATTAAGAAATCCCATGATACATCAAGATCGTGACATCTCAAGAATACGAGAGAGAGAGAGAGAGAGAGATTAAACACATAGCTACTAGTACAAACCCTCAGCCCCGAGGGTGGATGATGTCGCTTGAAGCTACGTCGGTATTTCCCCAAAGAGAAAGGGATGATGTAGCATAGCGGCGGTAGGTATCTCCCTCAAATATGAAACCAAGTTTATCGAACCAGTAGGATAACCAAGCAACACAACATAAACAGCCCCTGCACACAGATAACAAATCCCCGCAACCCGACGTGTTAAAGGGGTTATCAATCCCTTTCGAGTAACGGTGCCAGAAATTGGTGCGTGACGGGAAAAAGTTTGTAATAGATTGAATAAATAGATCGCAAATAAAATAAAGTGCAACAAAGTATTTTTGTATTTTTGGATTACTAGATCTGAAAATAAAAGAAAATAAAAGTATATCACAAAGGCAAATAATATGAGAAAGAGACACGCGGGCCGTAGATTTCACTAGTGGCTTCTCTCGAGAAAAATAGCAAAGCGGTGGGTGAACAAATTACTGTTGGGCAATTGATAGAACTTCAAATACCGATGATGATATCCAGGCAATGATCATTATATAGGAATAACGTCCAAGATTAGTAGACCGACTCCTGCCTGCATCTAGTACTATTACTCCACACATCGACCGCTATCCAGCATGCATCTAGTGTATTAAGTTCATGGAGAAACGGATTAATGCAATAAGAACGATGACATGACGTGGACAAGATCTACCTATGTAGAGATAGACCCCATCGTTATATCCTTAGTAGCAACGATACATACGTGTTGGTTCCCTTTCTGTCACTGGGATCAAGCACAGTAAGATCAAACCCACCACAAAGCACCTCTTCCCATTGCAAGATAAATAGATCAAGTTGGCAAAACAAAACCGAAATATCGGAGAAGAAATACAAGGCTATAAGATATCATGCATAAAAGAGATCAAAGAAACTCGAATACTTTCGTGGATATAAAAAGATAGCTCTAATCATAAACTCAAAGTTCATCAATCCCAACAAACACACCGCAAAAAGAGTTACATCAAATGGATCTCCAAGAGACCATTGTATTGAGAATCAAGAGAGAGAGAGAGAGAGAGATGAAGCCATCTAGCTACTAACTACGGACCCGAAGGTCTACAAAGAACTACTCACGCATCATCGGAGAGGCACCAATGGAGGTGGTGAACCTCATCCGAGATGGTGTCTAGATTGGATCTGGTGGTTCTAGACTCTGTGGCGGCTAGATCAATATTTCGTCGACTCCCCTAGGGTTTTGGGAATATTGGGGTATTTATAGAGCAAAGAGGCAGTCCGGGGGGCACCCGAGGTGGGCACAACCCACCAGGGCGCGCCTCGGCGTCCTGGCGCACCCTGGTGGGTTATGCCTCCCTCGGGGCAGCCCCCAGGCGCAACCAGGGCCCGTTGTGTTCCTTCTGTCCCATAAAAATTCTCTGTACTATTTTGTGCCATTTGGACTCCGTTTGATATTGATTTTCTGTGATGTAAAAAACATGGAAAAAACAGCAACTGGCACTTGGCACTATGTCAATATGTTAGTACCAAAAAAATAACTATAACATGATTATAAAGCATCCAAGATTGATAATGTAACGACATGGAACAATCAAAAATTATAGATACGTTGGAGATGTATCAGCATCCCCAAGCTTAACACCTACTCGTCCTCGAGTAGGGAAGTGATTAAAACAGAATTTTTGATGTGGAATGCTGCCTAACATGTCATGTCATATTACTTTCTTTATAGCATGAACATTTGGACTTTTATATTGTTCAAAGCAATAGTCTACTTTTTACATGATAATTTAAATACTCAAGCATATCAATAAGCAACCGTGTCTTTCAAAATATCAATGCTAAAATAAGCTATCCCTAGCCCATCATGCTCAACCATTGATCCATTCATGAAACACACTCACATATTAGCTATATCCAATACTCAAGTACGATCATATTGCCTCCTAGTTGGTGCTTTTATAAGAGAACGTGGAGACTCAAATTCAAAATAAAATTCGCATAAAGTAAAAGAAAGGCCCTTCGCAGAGGGAAGTAGGGATTTGTAGAGGTGCCGGAGCTCAAAGCGAAAAACTTAGAGATAAAAACATTTTGGGAGGTGTATCCATCCCACCAGCGAAAACGACTTAGAGTTCCCAATACTTTCCATGCTTAGATATATCATAGGCGGTTCCCAAACAAAGAATAAAGTTTATTCCTTTTTTCCACCATACTTTCACTTTCCATGGCTAACCATATCCATGGGTGCCCTCCATACCAACACTTTCCAAGGAATTTATTATTTGACAACATAAAGTAAATTCATTTTTTTGCATTTCGGGACTCGGCATCCCTAATACCATTGCCTTACTCTTGTGCAATGACAAGCAAATAAACACTCATCTTGAGAATGACACATCTAGCATGAAAAATATTAGCCACCCCTCACCACTTCGCGAGCGAAACAAACGCACAAAAGAGAAGTTTATTTTTGAAAATTAGAGATGGCACATGCAAATTTGCTTAGAACGGCAAAAGAATACTACATATAGGTAGATATAGTGGACTCATGTGGCAAAACTAGGTTAAAGGTTTTTTGATGCACAAGTGGTGATCATACTTAGGCAAAATGAAGGCTAGGAAAAGATTGGGAGGCGACCAACCAAGAAACGAATAATCTCATAAGCGAGCCTTAAGCATAACTAAAACCGAATAATGCACCATAAGTAGGATATAATTTCATTGCATAACTATTGCCTTTCGTGCTTGCATAGGGAATCACAAACCTTAACACCAATATTCTTACTAAAGCATAATTACTCATCAAGATGACTCACATATCACATCATCATATCTCAAAACTATTTCTAAGAATCAAGTTTATTTTGTCCAATGATCTTCATGAAAGTTTTTACTATATCCTTCTTGGATATTTATCACTTTGGGACTCATTTTCATGTGTTGCTTTTCATAAGCTCAAACAAATATAAGTGAAGATCATGAGCATAATATTTCTTTCTCTCAAATTAATTTAAGTGAAGCAAGAGAGAATTTCTTGAAAATTTTACTAACTCTCACATAAATCTAAGTGAATCAAGAGAGCATTTCTTCAAAAATACTAAGCACATCGTGCTCAAAAAGATATAAGTGAAGCACTAGAGCAAGTCCATAGCTCATAAAAAATTTAAGTGAAGTATAGAGAGCAATTCTAACAAGTCATGACATGATTTTGGCTCTCTCAAATAGCTGTGTCCAGCAAGGGATCAAAACTTAAAACACAAAATAAAACAAGCAAAGACTCATATCATACAAGACGCTCCAAAGCAAAACACATAGTATGTGATGAATAAAAATATAGTTTCGAGTAAAATACCGATGGCCGTTAGAAGAAAGAGGGGATGCCACTCGGGGGCATCCCCAAGCTTAGTTGGTCGCTCACTTTTGGATAATAGCTTGGGATGCCGGGGCATCCCCAAGCTTAGGCTCTTCTAATCCTTACTCCTTCATCCATCGTAAGATAACCCAAAATTTGAAAACTTCAATCACACAAAACTCAACAAAACCTTCGTGAGATCTGTTAGTATAAGAATAATAAATCACTACTATAAGTGTTGTATCAAACCAATTCATATTTTGTTCTTGTATTATATCTACTGTATTCCAACTTTTCTATGGCAAAAACTCATCAAAGAAAACCATAGAGCCATCAAAATAAGCACACAACACAAAGAAAACAGAATCTGTCAAAACAGAACAGTCTGTAGCAATCTGACTATTTGGAATACTTCTGTAACACCAAAAATTCTAAAAAATTAGGAAGACCTGAGCAATTTGTATATTGTTCTACTGCAATTGGAATGGGTATTTTATCGCTCTCTGGTAAAAAAATGAGAATTAATTTCATGAGGGCAAAAGTTTCTATTTTTTCAGCAAGATCAAACAACTATCACCCAAGAAGATCCTAAAGGCTTTACTTGGCACAAACACTAACTAAAACATAAAAAACACAATCATAACAGTATCATAATTGTGTTAACACTCAAAAACAGGAAGCAAAAAGCAAAAATAAATTTTATTCATTAGGTTGCCTCCCAACAAGCGCTATAGTTTTATGCTCCTAGCTAGGCATAAGATTTCAACGATGCTCACACGAAAGATAATAATTGAAACACAAAGAGAGCATCACGAAACATGTGAAAAACACATTTAAGTCTAACATACTTCCTATGCATAGTAATTTTATAGGAAAACAAATTGTCAAGACAAGAAATATCTAGCATACGCAAAGGAGAGGAATAAAACATTGACAATATCAACTTCAATAATAATTATATGTAGGATCATAATCAAATTCAATAATATAGCTATCATATATAATTTTCTATTCACGACCCACATGCATAAAAGTTTTATGATCTTCCAAGATAGTGGGGTTAACATCAACTAAAGGCATGACCACTCCAAACCCACTTTCATCAAAAATTTCATAAGATTGAACACTCTCCAAATATGTTCTATTTTTTTACCTGAAATTGACACTCTTCCAAACCCACTTTCAAAATTATTGCAAATAACATAGTCATCATGAGGCTTAAATAAATTTTGAAGATCATAAGAAGAATCACTCCAATCTTGATCATTGCAACGAATAGTGTTCATAGCAAAATTAGCATCCCCAAGCTTGGGGTTTTGCATATTATTAGCACAATTGACATTAATAGAATTTATAGTAAAATCATTGCAATCATGCTTTTCATTCAAGGAGCTTTCATGAATCACTTCATAAATTTCTTCATCACAATTTTCAGATTCATGAATTTCAAGCAAAACTTCATAAAGATAATCTAGTGCACAGAACTCACTAGCAATTGGTTCATCACAATTTGATCTTTTGAAAAGATTAGCAAGTGGATGGGGACCCATATCAATAGATTTTAAGCAAGCATATAGAAGGCACATGGCAACACAAGCAAACAAAAGATCTGACGATAAAACGGCGAACAGAAAAGGGAGCGAATAAAACGACAATTTTTTGTGAAGTGGGGGAGAGGAAAATGAGATGCAAATGGCAAATAATGTAAATTAAGGAGATGAGATTTGTGATTAGGAACCAGGTATATGTTGAAGATCCTCCCCGGCAACGGTGCCAGAAATTCCTTTTGATGTCGCTTGAAGCTACGTCGGTATTTCCCCAAAGAGGAAGGGATGATGCAGCATAGCGGCGGTAGGTATTTCCCTCAGATATGAAACCAAGGTTATTGAACCAGTAGGATAACCAAGCAACACAACATAAAGAGCCCTTGCACACAGATAACAAATCCTCGCAACCCGATATGTTAAAGGGGTTGTCAATCCCTTTCAGGTAACGGTACCAGAAATTGGTGCATGACGGGAAAAAGTTTGTAATAGACTGAATAAATAGATTGCAAATAAAATGAAGTGCAGTAAAGCATTTTTGTATTTTTGGATTAATAGATCTGAAAACAAAAGCAAATAAAGGTATATGCAAAGGCAAATAATATGATAAAGAGACCCGGGGGCCGTAGAAGTGGCTTCTCTCGAGAAAAATAGCAAAGTGGTGGGTGAACAAATTACTGTGGGGCAATTGATAGAACTTCAAATACTGATGACGATATCCAGGCAATGATCATTATATAGGAATCACATCCAAGATTAGTAGACCGACTCCTGCCTGCATCTACTACTATTACTCCACACATCGACTGCTATCCAACATGCATCTAGTGTATTAAGTTCGTGGAGAAACGGAGTAATGCAATAAGAACGATGACATGATGTAGACAATATCTATCTATGTAGAGATAGACCCTATCGTTATATCCTTAATTAGTAGCAACGATATATATGTGTCGGTTCCCTTTCTGTCACTGGTATCAAGCACCGTAAGATCGAACCCACCACAAAGCACCTCTTCCCATTGCAAGATAAATAGATCAAGTTGGCCAAAAAAACCCAAATATCGGAGAATGAATACGAGGCTATAAGAGATCATTCATAAAAGAGATCTCAAATACTTTAATGGATATAAAAATATAGATCTAATCATAAACTCAAAGTTCATCGATCCCAACAAACACACCACAAAAAGAGTTACATCATATGGATCTCCAAGAGACCATTGTATTGAGAATCAAGAGAGAGAGAGAGAGAGATGAAGCCATCTAGCTACTAACTACGGATCCATAGGTCTACAAAGAACTACTCGTGCATCATCAGAGAGGCACCAATGGAGGTGGTGAACCTCATCCGAGATGGTGTCTAGATTGGATCTGGTGGTTCTGGACTCTGCGGCGGCTGGATCAATATTTCGTCGACTCCCCTAGGTTTTTGGGAATATTGGGGTATTTATAGAGCAAAGAGGCGGTCCAGGGGGCACCCGAGGTGGGCACAACCCACCAGGGCACGCCTGGGCATCCTGGCGCGCCCTGGTGGGTTGTGCCTCCCTCGAGGCACCCCCCAGGTGTAGCCAGGGCCCGTTGTGTTCCTTCTGGCCCATAAAAATTCTCCGCAAAGTTTTTTTCCATTTGGACTCCGTTTGATATTGATTTTCTGCGATGTAAAAAACATGGAAAAAAACAGCAACTGGCACTTGGCACTATGTCAATAGGTTAGTACCAAAAAATGATATAAAATGATTATAAAACATCCAAGATTGATAATATAACAGCATGGAACAATCAAAAATTATAGATACTTTGGAGACGTATCAGTGGACTACTCCTTCCTCATCGTGGTGGCCGTCAGGATGATGAAGATGGCCACCGGTGATGATTCCCCCATCTGGCAGGGTGCCGGAATGGGATCTAGATTGGTTTCTCGTGGCTAGAGAGCCTTGCGGTGGCGGAACTTCTGATCTAGGGTTACCCCAACAGTTTTTGGAATATTTGGTGATTTATAGGGCAAAGAGGGGTGCAGGAGGCCACCGAGGTGGGCACAACCCACCTGGGCGCACCTGGGACCCCATGTGTGCCCTGGTGGGTTGTGCCCCCCTCAAGGCACCCCCAAGGTGCTGCTCTGGCCCACTGGATATCTTCTGGTCCATAAAAAGTCCACAAAAAGTTTCGCGGTGTTTGGACACCGTTTGATATTGATTTCCTGTGATGTAAAAAAAGCAAAAACAGCAACTGGCACAGGGTCAATAGGTTAGTCCCAAAAAATGATATAAAGTTGCTATATAATGATTGTACAACATCCAAGAATGATAATAAAACATCATGAATACTTCATAAATTATAGATACGTCAGAGACGTATCAGCACCCCCAAGCTTAATTCCTACTCATCCTTGAGTAGGAAAATGATGAAAGAAATAATTTATGAAGTGTGAATGCTAGCAAAGTGCACAAGTTCGATCAATGATAATTTCAATCACTTTTCCTAGCATCATAACAACAATTATTTCTTATAAAACTTCTAATGTTAAAGTAACAACCAATTCACATGTTAAGGTTCAAACAACGAATTCTCTTAAAACTCAACAACCTATGTTCTCAGTCACCAAGCAATTGCAATTCAACAGAGTCTAAGTAAGAGCTCCACATACTCAACCATCATATAGTCTTCCAAGATTGCTAACACTCACCGCGTACACATGACAAAACGTGTCAACCGGACACATATAGAAAGATAGGAGCTTATAATTTTGCCTCCCAACATATTCACCTCAAGGGTAATGTCAACAATAATAACTCATCTACCCATATCTAACTGTATATATGTGCATAGATCTTTCCTCACCACATGATACTTGCCAAAACAGAAAAATAAAAAGGAATAGAGAGAAAAACTTTTACTCTTGCATGAAAGTAAATACATAAAAGTAAAAGATAGGCCCTTTGTAGAGGGAAGCAGAGGTTGCCATGTGCTTATTTGTTTGTATGCTCAACCCCTTAGTGCAAAAGAATGTCATGTTATATTTCCCCTTATGATAGAAACCTTTATTATGCAGTCTGTCGCTTTTATACTTTGCCATCACAAGTTTGTACAACGCTCGATTTTCTCTTACACTAAATGATCTAACACTTTTAGAAGCAATTTTTATTGCCTTATTGCACCGATGACAACTTACTTGAAGGATCTTGCTCAATCCTTAGGTCGGTATGGTGGACTCTTGAAAATAAGATTTCGGTTTAAGGGTTTTTGGATGCACAAGTAGTATCTCTACTTGGTGCGGAATTTTTGGCTAGCAAGGATGGGGGCAAGCACCACATGTTAAAGGATCTATGACAATATAACTTCTATGTGAATATGAACAAACATAAACCATTATGTTGTCTTCCTTGTCCAACGTCAAATTTTTTGGCATATAATATTTTGATGGGGGCTCACAATCACAAAAGATTTCCAAGATGGTGTATTTGCATGTGAAAATTCTCTTCCTTATACTAATTATTCATGAATTGCTTGTATGACCAATATTGTGATTGTCAAGCTTCAAAAGATTTGACTTTCTAAACCCAATGTGAAGCTACCACTAGGCATGATATAATTTCAACTTCATTACATTCAATTTTTTCAACAATTTACTCATAGGATATAAGTGAAACACGAGAGTAAATGACAAACTACTCCAAAAAGATATAAGTGAAATCAAGCAAGTAGTTAAGTAAATGGGTAGCTAATTGAGGACTCTCTCTTATTTAAAAGTTTCAGATGTAAGTATTTTATTAAAACAGCAAGCAAAACAAAACAAAATGACATTCCAAGAATATCACACATCATGTGAAGAAGCAAAAACTTAGGCTCAACCAATACTAACCGATAATTGTTGAAGAAGAAAGGTGGGATGCCTACCGGGGCATCCCCAAGCTTAGATGCATGAGACTTCTTGAAATATTATCTTGGGGTGCCTTTGTCATCCCTAAGCTTGAGCATTTGTGTCTCCTTAATTCCTCTCATATCACGATTTTCCTAAATCTCAAAAACTTCATCCACACAAAACTCAACAAGAACTCGTGAGATAAGTTAGTGTAAGTCAATGCAAAATCTTATCATTCTCTACTATATAAAATCATTAAAATTATTATTCAACATTTCATACTAAATGCCTCTGCATATTTAATACTCGTATCCTCAAATAGAATCATTAAACAAGCAAACATATGCAAACAATGCAAACATAAGAGCAATTTGCCAAAATAGTACAGTCTGTAAAGAATGCAAGAGTATCAATACTTCTTTAACTCCAAAAATTATGAAAATTTACCACATTGTAGAAAATTTATTATATCCTATTGTGCAAAAGGTTTCAACATTTTATAACATTCTTACTTTTCTAGGGAATTTTTGCAACAGCGATAAACTTTCTGTTTTCAAACAGCAACATATAGACTTGCAAAATAAGCATGGGAAAGGCTATACTTGACATTTTAATTGAAATAAAAGATGAAAAACATTATTCTAAATAACAGCAAGAAAATCATTTTAAAAAGAAAATGAGGCTCCAAGAAAAACACATATCATGTGATGAATAAAAATATAGCCTCAAGTAAGGTTACCGATAATGTTGGAGACGAAATAGGGGATGCCTTCCGGGGCATCCCCAAGCTTAGTTGCTTGGATCTTCCTTTAATAATAACTTGGGGTGCCTTGGGAATCCCCAATCTTAGGGTATTGTCACTCCTTATTCTCCTACTATCGATATCTCACTCAAAACATGAAAACTTCAATCACACAAAACTTAACGGAACTTTGTGAGATGGGTTAGTATGATAAAGAGAAAACCATTCACTTTTGGTACTGTCAAAGGCAATATTCATAATTTTTCCACACAATTACTACTGTAACTTATCATTTCCACAATTTATATTGAGCAATATAAGCCATAGAAACTAGGAAACAAGCAAACTATGAATTGAAAAACAGAATCTGTCAAGAACACAACAGTTTGTAATGATCTGGACAACAACCATACTTCTGCTACTCCAAAAATTCTGAAACACTAGGAAAATGTGGGAAATTTGTATATCAATCATCTGTAAAAATTTCAAGAATTTATCACGTTCCAGCAGAGCAGATCAATTATGTTTCTGGAAGCAAAAGTTTCTATTTGTGCACAGAATCAGATCAACTATCATCCACACTATCCCAAAGGCTTTACTTGGAACTTCATTGAAACAAAGGCTATAAAACATGATTACTACAGTAGCTTAATCATTTGAACACACAAAAACAGTAGGGGTAAATGTTGGGTTGTCTCCCAACAAGCGCTTTTCTTTAATGCCTTTTAGCTAGGCATGATGATTTCAATGATGCTCGCATAAAAGATAAGAACTGAAACATAACAAGAGCATCATGAATCATAAGTTCCTCTCTCATAATAATTTTTAGTAGCATCATGAATAGATTCATCAATATAACCATCACATAAAACATTCTTTTCATGATCTAAAGGCATAGAAAATTAGTTACTCTCCATATAAGCAATTTTATTCTCATTCACAATAGTGGGAGTATCATATGAAACTAGAATACTATAAATTGTTCCCACATTAAAAGAGTAATTTTCAGTAAAAGGATATTCAAAATTATGACAACAATTATCACTACTTTTTATAACATAAGTATCATCACAATAATCATCATAAGTAGCAACTTTGTTCTCATCATAGATAAGAGGCATGCAATCATCATAGCAAATTTGATCATTCAAAGTAGGGGGGCTAAAAAGGTCATCTTCATTAAACATAGCATCCCCAAGCTTGGGACAAACATTAATTGCAGCAAATAAATTCTCAAACATGTCATTATAATCAAACATATCATCCCCAAGCTTGTGGCTTGGCATATGATAAGCATAATCACTCTCATCATTAATAGTATGAATAACACCAACGGTATAAAAATTGCTATCATCATAATTTCCCAATTTGGTGACAAAAAGATTTCCAAGATTATAAGAAGTATCATTATCTTCCCAATCATATTCATCACAACAAGCAATAGGCATAACAAAATCATCATTAATAGTGCTCTCGGACATTGTGCCATAAGACATAGAAGCAATATCATCATCAAGTGCATCCTCTTCCATAGTTATTTTTGATTCATTTTCATGAGGCATAACAATAATAGGAGCAACATTATTTGGGAGAGATACCTTTTTACCTCTATTCTTTCTTCTTCTTTTCTTCTTCTTCACCACACCATGTGTGGGTTTAATTAATTTTTTCAAGCTTCTTGTTGAAGAGATTGATTGGATAGGAAGCTCCTCCTCGTTGCCTATTTCATCATGAGAGACAATAGGAGGGAAAGTAGAAATATTTACCCTTTCATTAGTATTCCATTTATATTCTATTGGTTTTCCCATCTTTCTACAGTTGGCAATATAAGCATTCTCATTGCAATTTACCATGCAAAACATATAGATATTTTTTTGTTCTGTTTCAATGTCGTCCGTGAGAATGAATACTTCAAACCAACTATTTTTATATGTCAATTCTTCACACCCCAAAAATAGACAAAGCTCATTATAAAGTTCAAGAGTGATCAAGTTATTGCAATATTTGGACGCGATTCGATCATGAAAAATCATGCATTGGAAATTAAGGTGACCAACTTTATTGCAAAGATCACAAGTAATAGGACAAAGAGAACATAATTGTGTAGCGAATTCATCTACCACTTTGAGCAAAGAATTGGTTCTATCATGTTTATGCTTCTTACAAAATCTATCTTCCCTATAAGGCATGTCTTCACAAACTTTATGCACTCCACAAAAATTGACATGCTTATAAGAAACATTTTTCTCATGACTAATGCAATAATCATTAGCATTTTGGATATTCAAAGAATTCATACTAACAATATTGCAATCACACTCATCATTCAAATATTTTGTGCCAAACATTTTATTGACTTCTTCTTCTAACAATTGAGCACAATTTTCTGACCCATCATTTTTAAGAAAGACATTATAAAGATGATCAATAATATGATGCAACCTCAATTCCAATTTTTATGTAGTTTTCTTTTATAAACCAAACTAGTGATAAAACAAGAAACTAAAAGATTCAATTGGAAGATCTAAAGATATACCTTCAAGCACTCACCTCCTCGACAACGGCGCGAGAAAAGAGCTTCGTTGACAGGATGTGAGTACCGCTTACCTAATTAACCTCCCCGGCAACGGCGCCAGGAAAGAGCTTGATGTCTACTACGTAACTTTATTCATGTAGACACATGTTGGGCCTCAAGCACAGAGATTTGTAGGACAGTAGCAATTTTCCCTCAAGTGGATGACCTAAGGTTTATCAATTTGTGGGAGGTGTAGGATGAAGATGGTCACTCTCAAGCAACCCTGCAACCAACTAATAAAAAGTCTCGTGTGTCCCCAACACACCCAATAAAATGGCAAATTGTATAGGTGCACTAGTTCGGCGAAGAGATGGTGATAAAAGTGTAATATGGATGGTAGAAATATATTTTTATAATCTGAATAAATAAAAACAGCAAGCTAGCAAATAGTAAACGGGCACAAAAACGGTATTGCAATGCTTGAAAATGAGGCCTAGGGTCCATACTTTCACTAGTGCAATATCTCAACAATGCTAATATAATTGGATCATATAACCATCCCTCAATGTGCAATGAAGAATCACTCCAAAGTTCCTATCTAGTGGAGAACATAAGAAGAAATCGTTTGTAGGGTACGAAACCACCTCGAAGCTATTCTTTCCGATCGATCTATCCAAGAGTTTGCACTAAAATAACACCAAATAATTTCAGATTCATAATACTCAATCCAACACAAAGAACCTCAAAGAGTGCCCCAAGATTTCTACCGGAGAAACAAAAGACGAGAACGTGCATCAACCCCTATGCATAGATTACCCCAATGTCACCGCGGGAATCCGCGAGTTCAATGCAAAAACACATATCAAGTGAATCAATATGATTACCCATTGTCACCACGAGTATTCATATGCAAGACATATATCAAGTGCTCTCAAATCCACAAAGTATTCAATCCGATAACAATGAAATCTCAAAGGGAAAAACTCAGTTCGTCACAACAAGATAGAGAGGGCAAAACACCATATGATCCGACTATATTAACAAAGCTCGCGATACATCAAGATCATGACATCTTGAGAACACGAGAGAGAGAGAGAGAGAGAGAGAGATTGAACACATAGCTACGGGTACAAACCCTCAGCACCGAGGGTGGACTACTCCCTCCTCATCGTGGTGGCCGCCGGGATGGTGAAGATGGCCACCGGTGATGATCCCCCCTCCGGCAGGGTGCCGTAACAGGGTCTAGATTGGTTTCTCGTGGCTACAGAGCCTTGCGGCGGTGAAACTTCTGATCTAGGGTTACCCCGAGGGTTTCTGGAATATTTGGTGATTTATAGGGCAAAGAGGGGGTGCGGGAGGCCACCGAGGTGGGCACAACCCACCTGGGCGCGCTTGGGCCCCCAGGCATGCCCTGGTGGGTTGTGCCTCCCTCGGGGCACCCCCAGGTGTTGCTCTGGCCCACTGGATGTCTTCTGGTCCATAAAAATCCATAAAAAGTTTCACGGTGTTTGGACTCTGCTTGATATTGATTTCCTGCGATGTAAAAGGCAAGCAAAAAACAGCAACTGGCACTAGGCACTGGGTCAATAGGTTAGTCCTAAAAATGATATAAAGTTGCTATAAAATGATTGTAAAACATCCAAGAATGATAATAAGACAGCATGAATACTTCATAAATTATAGATACGTCAGAGACGTATCACATACTGCCTAGCGTCGCTTGACTCCGACGTTCCTTTGTCATCTTTCCAGACTACCGATGGCTTGAAGAGACATTCAAGGAAGGTATTGTCTGGCACTTTATCTTGCTTTGCGCCCATTCAGGTGAGTACATCTATGGCTGGTTGCTATCGCGGGGTATGTGGTGAAATTCCAGCTTCTCGAACTTGGCCGAGATTTTTAAGATGACATTCCGGTATGCTGTCATCTGTGGGTCCTTGGCATCGAATTCGCCATTGGCTTGTCAGATAGCGAGGTTGGAATCACCTCTCGGACCTCCATGCGTTTGACACCCATGGAGACTGCTATCCATAGTCTGTGTAAAAGGGCTTCATATTCGGCCACGTTGTTGGAATCCATGTACATAATCTGTAGCACATATTGAATGTTGTCTCCCGTGGGTGACGTGAGTATGATGATAGCCCCTAGTCCAACAAGCATTTTGGAACCATCGAAGTACATGGTCTAATGAGAATAGGTGTTGTACACTCGAGGGAGTTCGACCTCCGTCCATTTGGCCACAAAGTCAGCCAGCACCTGAGATTTAATAGATCGCCGCGATCGATAGGTGATTTCAAAAGGTAGGAGCTCTATGGCCAATTTGGCTATACACCCATTGCACCCCTATTGTTAATTATATCACTTAATGGGATGTTGGATGCCACAGTCACCGAGCACTCTTGAAAGTAGTGCCGAAGTTTTTGTGATGCCATAAAGACGACGTTGGCTATCTTTTGGTAGTGAGGGTATCATGTCTTGCATGGGGTTAAGACTTCAGAGACGTAATAGATGGGCTTCTGGACCTGGAACTTGTGACCCTCCATATCTCGTACGACCACGAGTACTGCTTTGAACACCTAGTTTGTGGCCGAGATGTATAATATCATCGACTCACATACACCCGCTAGGATGAGATGGTGGCGAGGAGAGTTTTGATGTCTTCCGGGGCCGCCGCAACCTCCTCGGTCCATTTGAATGTCTTTGTTTGCTTTAACAACCTGTATAGAGGCAAGGCTTTGTCCTCGAATCTTCGTATGAAGCGACTTAATGCCGCCACACGACCTGCAAGTTTTTGTACGTGTTTGAGCTCTGTTGGTACCTCCAAGTGGTCCAAGGCTCGTATTTTTGCCAGATTGTCCTCAATTCCTCTGCTGGATAAGATGAAGCCGAGGAGTTTGCTGGCTGGGACTCTGAAGATGCATTTCTCAAGATTGAGTTTAATTTAGTATTCCCGTAGGCTGGCGAATGTGTCAAGGAGGTTGTCTACCAACTGTCCAACATGTTTAGTTTTGATAACCACATTGTCTATGTAGGCCTTGATGGTCTTCCCGATGTGTTTCTCTAGGCATGTTTGAATCATGCGTTGGTACATGGCACCGGCGTTCTTTAGTCCGAAGGGCATCGTGTTAAAAGAGAATGACCCATAAGGTGTGATGAATGTTGTTGCTGCCTGGTCAGATCGTTTCATCTTTATTTATGATTACCCGAATAGGCATCTAGGAAGCATAGTGAATCATGCCATGTTGTGGCGTCCATGATTTGGTCAATGCACGGTATGGGGAAGGGGTCGTTGGGGCAGGATTTATTGAGGTCTTTAAAATCGACGCGCAAGCGCCAGGATCTGTCCTTCTTTGGTACGATGACCAAATTGGCAAGCTAGTTGGGGTGCTTTATATCCCGGATGAATCTAGCCTCGAGTATCTTAGCCAGTTCCTCGCCCATTTCTTGATGCTTGGGCTCGGAGAAGCGACAAAGAGCTTGTTTGACAGGCTTATAGCCCTTTAATATGTTTAGGTTGTGTTCGGCGAGCCTGCGGGGTATCCCCGGCATGTCAGAAGGGTTGCAGGCACATATATCCTAGTTTTCCCTAAGGAAATTGCATAGAGCCTCATGGACACCGTTTTAGCTGTGTCCGTAGGGTGTACATGAAACTTGATTATTTCATCAGCTGCTTTGAATGAAGTAGGCTTTGGCCGTTTATCGAGGATAACATCCTCTTGATCGACTTCGACACGTAGAGCGGTGAGTTCCTCGGCCGCGAGGGCTTCGGATAAGGATTTGAGGGCGAGCGACATTGTTTTATTCTCGGCTTTAAGTGCTTTGTTAGGGTCGCTTGGGATGATGATTATCCCATTTGAGCCTGGCATTTTGAGCTTCATGTGGCCGTAATATGGGACTGCTTGGAATTTAGAGAAGGTATCCCATCCCAGGAGGGCATGATATCCACTCTTGAAAGGGGCGATGTGGAACATGATCTCTTCGTTACTATAATTGTCCAGTGTCCCGAAGACTACGTCCAGTGTTATTTTTCCGCTGCAGCGTGCCTCTCGCCTGGGTATTATACCTTTAAAGGTGGTGCCACTCCGTTCTATGAGCGATTTACTGATATGCATTTTATTCAGAGTGTCTGCATATAACATATTTAAGTTGATGCCTCCATCCATGAGCACCTTCCAAAGTCGGCAGCTATCCACAATTGGGTTGAAGACCAGAAGGCGGGGCATCTGTTCAGGGTCGACCTTGGCTGATCTTTGTGATCAATAGTGATCGGTGTTTCTATCCAAGCACCCCAAGTTGGCACCTGTCGGACAAAATTGATTTCTTGCGAGGCTCGTTTGCGCTGGTTGCTGGATGCGAAGCTTTCATAAATCATCATGACCTCGTCTTCGTCCAAGGATTGTTGTGCGTAGCTGTGGGTGTGTGCCAGAATTGCATGTCCTCCTTTAGCCACCTGCCTCACAACCCAGCACTCACGAAGGCTGTGAGTCAAGCCGGAATTAAGTAGAATAGCGTGTATTGGGCATGGTTTATCCAGGAGGCCGTCGAGGGTAGTTCCGGGGTGGCTGGAGGTTTTCTTTTTCTCCCGAGGTCTTTCGACTGGTAAGTGATATGTCTCCAACGTATCTATAATTTTTGATTGTTCCATGTTGTTATATTATCATTCTTGGATGTTATATAATCATTTTATATCATTTTTGGTACTAACCTATTGACATAGTGCCAAGTGCTAGTTGCTATTTTTTTGCATGTTTTTTACATCACACGAAATCAATACCAAATGGACTCCAAACATAGGAAAACTTTTTGTGGATTTTTTATGGACCAGAAGACATCCAATGGGCCAGAGAAGCGCCTGGGGGTGCTCCGAGGGGAGCACAAACCACCAGGGCACGCCTGGAGGCCCAGACGTGCCCTGGTGGGTTGTGCCCACCGCGGGTGTCCGCCGGACCGCCTCTTTACTCTATAAATGCCCCAATATTCTAGAAACCCTAGGGGAGTCGACAAAAATTAAATCCAGCCGTTGCAAGTTCCAAAACCACCAGATCCAATCTAGACACCATCACCGAGGGGTGCATCATGTCCATTGGTGCCTCTCCGATGATGCATGAGTAGTTCTTTGTAGACCTACGGGTCCGTAGTTAGTAGCTAGATGGCTTCCTCTCTCTCGTTCGATTCTCAATACAATGGTCTCTTGGAGATCCATATGATGTAACTCTTTTTGCAGTGTGTTTGTTGGGATCCGGTGAACTTTGAGTTTATGATCAGATCTATCTTTTTATCCATGAAAGTTATTTGAGTTTTCTTTGATCTCTTATATGCATGATTGCTTATAGCCTCATATTTCTTCTCCGATATTTGGGTTTTGTTTGTCCAACTTGATCTATTTATCTTGCAATGGGAAGAGGTGCTTTGCGATGGGTTTGATCTTACGGTGCTTGATCCCAGTGACAGAAGGGGAACCGACATGTATGTATTGTTGCTATTAAGGATAACAAGATGGGGTCTATTTCCACATAAATAGATCTTTTCTACATCATGTCATCATTCTTATTGCATTACTCCATTTCTCCATGAACTTAATACACTAGATGCATGCTGGATAGCGGTCGATCTCTGGAGTAATAGTAGTAGATGCTGGCAGGAGTCGGTCTACTAATCTTGGACATGATGCCTATATGATGATCATTCGCTGGATATCGTCATGATTATTTGTAGTTCTATCAATTGCCCAACGGTAATTTGTTCACCCACCGTTTACTATTTTTCTCGAGAGAAGCCACTAGTGAAATCTACGACCCCCGGGTCTCTTCCTTAATATATTTGCCTTTGCGGTCTATTTTCCTTTGCTTTTATTTTCAGATCTATTAAACCAAAAATACAAAAAAACCTTCCAGCAGTCTATTTTATTTGGCGTTTGATCTATCAATATTTACAACTCTCTCATGTTCGTTTGCCAATTTCGGGTGCCGTTACCCAAAAGGGATTGACAACCCCTTTAATACGTCGGGTTGCAGGTATTTGTTATTTGTGTGCAGGTGTTGTTTACGTAGTGTTGCTTGGTTCTCCTACTGGTTCGATAACCTTGGTCTCATCACTGATGGAAATACCTACCGTCGCTGTGCTGCATCATCCCTTCCTCTTTGGGGAAATACCGACGTAGTCCTAGGATACATCAAAAGGAATTTATGGTGCCGTTGCCGGGGAGACATCATCGACATCTACCAAGTTCGTAATCACAAATCTCATCTCCTTGCAATTTACATTATTTGCCATTTGCCTCTCATTTTCCTCTCCCCCACTTTACAAAAATTTGCCGTTTATTTTGCCCTCTTTTCCTGTTCGCCGTTTTCTCGTCAGATCTATCTTTTGTTTGCAATCATGAGTGATTTTGGTATGGCAGCAACAGATGATGGCCTAACTCCTAAGATTGGACGTGCGGGCAATCTGGATGCTAAAACTTTTATCTTGGGGCAGGGGAATGTTATGGGAAAAGAATGTATCACTACTGCAGGATGCTGCTAACGTGACACTACGATCAGAGACCCTTTGACGAATTGTGTGCGATGCATTAATTGCAAACGGGGATGTAAACAAACCATCAAAAAAGATGCAAAGAGTTTGCGATGGCAGAGACATTGAACACGGTTTAGATTTTAGTTACGTGTGCGATGTTGGGCATACGGTTGATCCAGCAGAACTTTTTGCAATGAGGAAGAACAACATAAACATGCAGCCATATCAATGTGTGTGCGATATACGGCATACAGTTTTCTCCGATGAACTGTGTGCTATAAGGGAATGCAACAGAAACGGTCGGCCAGATCAAGGTGTGTGTGATATACGGCATACAGTTCAGTCGGACAAACTGTTTTCGGTTAGGTAAGAGAACGGAAACGGTTCATCTTAACAAGATGTGTGTGATATGCGGCATTTGCGATGAGCCAAAAGAACACAAACGATCATGTAAACCAAATGTGTGTGATACGCAGCAAACAGCCCACTCGGATGAACTATTTGCAATGAGAAATTATAACACACACGGTTACTATAGTAAGTTCGTGTGTGATTCTGTTCATACAAAAAACTTTGAAAAAGGCAAACTAGTTGCTTGCGGTGGCAAGGAGTATCACACATGATGCGTCTGCGAGTACTCGTGTGCGATGATTAGTAAGTTACACATAATGAACAGCCGCAAGGGTGATATGTTGATCATGGAGTCTGAGAAGACCGTCGTCGGAAGGCCGCCGGCTCAGCCTTTTAGCCTATATTTTATTATAATTGTATGCATAAGTAGGTCGTGAGTGCTTTGTGCCTTGCCGCATGTGGCATTTTTAATTATCCTGAATATGTAAGCCAATTATCCTGAATAGGACACGATGTGGAAATCATGACCATGTGTGATAGTGGGCAGACACGTACATCCGAGAACAAGGGACCACGTTTCGGGCTTCCGATGCGTGGAATACGGTTGATCCAAAAGAAATGTTTGCAATGAGGCAGAACAACGGAAATGGGGCTTTGTAGGCCCAGAACCATCAATAAATTTTGACTTTGTTTCTCGTCACATTACAGATTAGAATGCAATAAGTAATTGCAAATCTTTTCACACAGATCAAACTAATATGTGTTCACACCGATCAAACTAATATGTGTTCAGACTTAGCACCGGGCTATAAAAACTACCCACTCAAAAAATTACTTCATAGTTCCTCTCCTCATCACCCACGAAACTGGTCTTTCCTGTCAAGTCGTTCCGCCATGACCGGTAGGAGGAGTTTCGGGTGGACATATAACCAGGCAGCAAAGACCAAGGCCGCGGAAACACTAGAGAGGTCCCGCCGCGAAGTGGCAGCCATAGAAGAGATGTCCCGGTACGCCGCGGAGCGCTCAAACTGATGGGTGACTTTAGGAAGCTCCGGATCGAGCGCGAGCAGGAGGTGGAGGAATCCGTGGCTGCTTTCTAGCAAAGTCATGAGGAATTGAAGAAGGAGCTGGAGGATGTCATCGTCCGGCGATCCATCGACGAGTAGAGACAGTAGCAACCCAGATCGTTGTCTGCGACTTCCTTCTTCTCTTGCCCCTGTGTCTTCCGGGCTTTGCCGCATGTGGCACTTTAAATTATCCGGAATATGTAATACAATTATTATTTGCCCCATTGTAAATTTTTGATCGTATTATCCGTTGCCATTTTATTTGTGGTCGTATTATCCGTTGCCCCATGTGGCAATTTAAATTAGGCTAGAATACGAGTTGAAAACACGAACAAAGCAAATGTTTCCATGGGATCACAATAAACACCCTCTGTCCAGGTGCTTTAATTAACCCATTAATGGAGAAGTTGTGAGAGAGGCGGGCAGCGACTGGTGCATGGAGGTCAAAGAGCTCGCTTCCCTATGAGCATGGGCGGCCTTGCTGCTCGCACGTGTCCTGTCAAGCCTGCAAGGTGGACAGGATGCACGCGTCCCGTCGAGCCTGCGCGGCGGACTACTCGCACGCGTTCCATCGAGCCTGCACGGCGGACTTCTCGCGCTCATCCCATTTAATCAAACAACTGCACGCATGCCACCGAGTATGGTTAACTTTTGACATGGTTCATATAATACAACCATTTGCGATATTAACGTGTCAGCTTTTTATTTCAAAAAGGACTTCGTTGGATACTAATGTGTGCGCCTCTTCTCAAACTGGATGATTTTTTAACCATAGCATATATGTGCCATGTCATGAAACCATGCCAAGTTTCATGTTTTTTGGGTGAGTTTTTGATTTATTGGGATTTAAAAACCGAGATTCTCAATGTTTCAGGATGACGACAAGTTTGTAATTGATTCTCATTCCTTAAATGAGACCTAAACATGCACCAAATGACACATGTATGATTTCCCACCCATTTTGCTTCACTTGAGCATGTGCTTGTATTTCAAATTTGAATTATGGACTACATTAAATGTGTAGAAAACTTAATTAGTAATATATACAATGGCCAAACGAACCCTAAATAGTTTCAGATTTCAGCACGACACTCCTGTTATTCTATGTTGCCTGCAGAAAACGAAGTTCAAGGCGAGAAGAGGCAGCGGTTATCATTTCACCCACCAAAACACGAGGGTTGCGAGAAGCTTCGGTTTGTAAGAGGCTTGTAATATATCTTCGCCCAAGTTCGATAATTATATGTACCATGTAGTGACACCCTGCCAAGTTTCATGATTTCCTGGTGAGTTTTGGATTTACAGAGATTTAAAAACCAAGATTCACAATGTTTGTGGCCAAGGCAGGACGGAGAGACGGTTGAATTCATTCCCATTCGTTCCATGGGACCTAAACATGCACCCCAAGGACACACGTATGTTTTTCTAGCCATTTTGGTGCACTGGAGCATGTATTTGTAGTTCGGATTTGAATTATGGACATTAAATGCTTAGAAAACTCAATTAATGAATAAAAAGGGTCAAACGAACCCTGAATAATTTCAAAGTTCGGCGTGAATCTCTCGTTGTTCCGTGTTGCATGTAGAAGAAAATCCGAGGGTAGAAGAGGGAGCGATTACCGTTTGGCCCACAAGGGGACACGTTTCCCTATTGAAACCACGAGGGTTCTTGCGATATGCTCCAATTTGTAAGAGGTTTGTAATAAAGCTTGGACCAAATTGGCAATGTTTTTTTGCCACGACATATATGTGCCATGACATGACACCATGCCACCTTTGATGACTTTCTGGTGAGTTTTGGATTTATGGGGATTTAAAAACCGAGATTCCAAATGTTCGAGGACGAGCCAGGACGTCGGTACGATTGTAATTCGTTCCCATTCCTGGCATGGGACCTAAACATGCACCCAAGGACACATGTACAATTTCTCTATCCATTTTGGTGAACTTGAGCATGTATTTGTAGTTCAGATTTGAATTATGGACATTAAATGCCTAGGAAACTCAATTAGTGTATAAAAAGGCCAAAGGAACCCCGAATAAGTTTAAATTTCAGCATGGATGTCATGTCGTTCGATGTTGCCTATAGAAGAAAATACAAGGCGAAAAGAGGGAGCGATTACGTTTCGCCACAAGGGGAACACGTTTCCCTATCAGAACGACGAGGCTTCTTTGAGAGAAGCTCTAGTTTGTAAGAGGTTTGTAATAAATCTTGGCCCAAATTAGCAATGTTTTTACCACGACATATATGTGCCATGACGTGACACCATGCCACCTTTGATGACTTTCTGGTGAGTTTTGGATTTATGGGGTTTTAAAAACCGAGATTCCAAATGTTTGAGGACGATCCAGGATGCCGGTACAGTTGTAATAAATCCCCATTCCTGGCATGGGACCTAAACATGCACCCAAGGACACATGTACAAATTTTCTAGCCATTTTGGTGAACTGGAGCATGTATTTGTAGTTCAGATTTGAATCATGGACATTAAATGCCTAGGAAACTCAATTAGTGTATAAAAAGGCCAAACGAACCCTGAATAAGTTTAAATTTCATCATGGATATCATGTCGTTCCATGTTGCCCATAGAAGAAAATACAAGGTGAAAAGAGGCAGTGATTACGTTTCACCGCAGTGATTACGTTTCACCACAAGGGGAACATGTTTCCCTAGCAGAACCACGAGGCTTCTTTGAGAGAAGCTCCGGTTTGTAAGAGGTTTGTAATAAAGCTTGGCCCTAATTGGACAATGTTTTTACCATGACATATATGCGCCATGACGTGACACCATGCCAACTTTCATGACTTTCTAGTGAGTTCAGGATTTCCGGGGATTTAAAAATCGAGATTCTAAATGTTTGAGGACGTGCCAGGATGCCGGTACGGTTGTAATTCGTTCCTGTTCCTTAAATGAGACCTAAACATGCACCCAAGGACACATGTATAATTTTTCTAGCCATTTTGGTGAACTGGAGCATCTATTTGAAGTTCAGATTTGAATTATGGATATTAAATATGCCTAGGAAACTCAATCAGTGTATAAAAAGGCCAAACAAACCTTGAATAAGTTTAAATTTCAGCATGGATAACCTATCGTTCAATGTTGCCCGTAGATGAAAATACAAGGAGAAAAGAGGCAGTGATTATGTTCCGAGAACAAGGGGAACACGTTTCCCTATCGGAACCACGAGGCTTCTTTGAGAGAAGCTCTGGTTTGTAAGAGATTTGTAATAAAGCTTGGCCCAAATTGGACAATGTTTTTACCACGACATATATGTGCCATGATGTGACACCATGCCTACTTTCATGACTTTCTTGTGAGTTTAGGATTTACGAGGATTTAAAAACCGAGAATCCAAATGTTTGAGGACGAGCCAGGATGCCGGTACGGTTGTAATTCGTTCCCATTCCTGGCATGGGACCTAAACATGCACCCAAGGACACATGTATAATTTCTCTAGCCATTTTTGTGAACTGGAGCATGTATTTGTAGTTCATATTTGAATTATGGACATTAAATGCCTAGGAAACTTAATTAGTGTATAAAAAGGCCAAACGAACCCCGAATAAGTTTAATTTTAGCACGGATATCTTGTCGTTCCATGTTGCCAGTAGAAGAAAATACAAGGCAAAAAGACGCGGTGATTATTGTTTCCCCCACAAGGGGAACTCGTTTCCCTATTGGAACCACGAGGCTTCTTTGAGAGAAGCTCCGGTTTGTAAGCTGCTTGTAATAAAACTTGCGCCAAAATGGACGAAAAAATCCTCGACATATATGTGCCATGTCGTGACACCATGCCAAGTTTCATGATTTTAGGGTGAGTTTTGGATTTACTGGGATTTAAAAACCAAGATTCTTCTCACGAAATGTTTTCAAATAGCACACGGTTCACTCATGAAAGTCGTGTGCCTACCAAACCGTGGCCGAGACACCCCCCTTCCCCCTGCTACACGCGCGATCTGAGTCGTGCGTTCTGATTTGCCAAAACCCAAACCCCACGGATCGTACGTGTGCACCGTTGGATGCTCCCAGATCAAACGGCAACCCTCGGCCCTTTCAACAGCACATGAAGTTCATGGGTAAGCACTGTGCGCACGCGTCGTGCTAGCTCACGCTTCCTTCCCTACTACATTTTCTATACAGGCTATTGTTTCCCACCACTCCTCTCATCGGTTTACTGCCTCTTCTCCCATCGGTTTTCCGCTACCAGTGTCAGTGCTCATTGAAGGCTAGACGGAGACACACCAGCCATGTAAATATCGCACACAGTTTCTAAAAGCACAAATGTGCGTGATAGGAGGGAGTAGGTCTCATAGGGTGACCAGCGTGATATTCCTTAAAGGCAAGGAGGCAATTCCTATCAGCAAGGTGCCGCTTCCCATCCGCTAGCCTAGTCGAATAGAACGCATAAGTTAAGTGTGATCGGGCTGGAGTAGTCCAAGGATGGGTGACTCGGTGGGAAGTTACATATCTCAATTTAATCGCCATGACACGGTCAAAAGAGATAAATATCTCTATAGTTACCTTATCTCTATAATGACCTGACATCTTGATTATATAAACCTTGGGATCCTTGTTTTGCTAATTTGTAGACTATGTTTCTATAGGTTATTTTTTGCTGTAAAATCACCACGACTGCGCAAGCGCGAGAAAATGGTGGAGGTACTGGCTTAACTGTGTGCGATGCAAGTGAGCTGTAAAATCACCACGACTGGGCGGGTATGTTTATTTAGAAATTAGGACAAACCGTGTGCAATAGACCAACTAGCTAGAAATATAAAAACAAACTACCCGCCTTGAGCGTTGCAAAAGTTGGCGGTTCCGCCACTTTTCCTTATTATCATACACGCATATTCTTATTGGACCGTGCGTGATCTTGGGCACTCCCGCCCTGCATCAATTCCTTTACCCAAATTTTAGTAGACGACGTACTTCAACCATCGCCCACACTCCTCCAGCACCGACCTTATAGTAAAATTGCAGTAGCCGAGGCATTTGAACCGTCGCCCTCCCTCGTTGTAACACCCACGATGCGGATATATCTCCCACATGTCGGAGCATGACTTAGAGGCATAACCGCATAGTAGGCATGTCGCAAGAGGGGTAATCTTTACACATCCCATGTACTGAATAAGAAATAGATAAAGAGTTGGCTTACAATCGCCACTTCACACAATACATAAATATAGCATTACATCATCCAGAATACAATCAAGGTCCGACTACGGAACCAAAATAAAGACAACCCCAAATGCAAAAGATCCCCGATCGCCCCAACTAGGCTCCTCTACTGATTGTTCGAAAAAGACACATAATAACGTCCAGAATCCTCGTCGAACTCCCACTTGAGTTTGGTTGCGTCCCCTGCACTGGCATCATCGGCACCTGCATCTGGGTTTGGAAGTAATCTGTGAGTCACAGGGGACTCAGCAATCTCACACCCTCGCGATCAAGACTATTTAAGCTTAAGGTAGGAAAAGGGGGTACTGAGGGGGAGCTGCAGCAAGCACTAGCATATATGGTGGCTAACTTACGCAAATGAGAGCGAGAAGAGAAACAAAGCACGGTCGATAAACTATCATGATCAAGAAGTGATCATGTAATTGCTTACGTTCAAGCATAACACGAGACCGTGTTCTCTTCCCGGACTCCGCCGAAAAGAGACCATCACGGCTACACACGCAGTTGATTCATTTTAATTAAGTTTAGTGTCAGGTTTTCTACAACCGGATATTAACAAATTCCCATCTGCCCATAACCGCGGGCACGGCTTTCGAAAGTTCAAAACCATGCAGGGGTGTCCCAACTTAGCCCATCACAAGCTCTCATGGTCAATGAAGGATATTCCTTCTCCTAGTACGACTCGATCATACTCGGAATCCCGATTACAAGACATTTCGACAATGGTAAAACAAGACCAGCAAAGCCACCCGATGTGCTGACAAATCCCAATAGGAGTCGCATGTATCTCGTTCTCAGGGCACACCGGATGGGCAAGATGTCGGGTTGGCATAGACCCTGGCTGCCCAGGGGGGCGCCGGACATCGCCCAGGTTGGACCAACACTTAGAGAAGCACTGGCCTGGGGGTTTAAAATAAAGAAGACCCTTGAGTCCGCGGAACCCAAGGGAAAAAGGCTTAGGTGGCAAATGGTAAAACCAAGGTTGGGCCTTGCTGGAGGAGTTTTATTCAAGGCGAACTGTCAAGGGGTTCCCATTATAACCCAACCGCGTAAGGAACGCAAAATCAAGGAACATAACACTGGTATGACGGAAACTAGGGCGGCAAGAGTGGAACAAAACACCAGGCATAAGTCCGAGCCTTCCACCCTTTACCAAGTATATAGATGCATTAAAGTAAACAAGATATAATAATGATATCCCAACAATAATCATGTTCCAACAAGGAACAAACTCCATCTTCACCTGCAACTAGCAACGCTATAAGAGGGGCTGAGCAAAGCGGTAACATAGACAAACAACGGTTTGCTAGGAAAGGTGGGTTAGAGGCTTGACATGGCAATATGGGAGGCATGATATAGCAAGTGGTAGGTATCGCGGCAAATCAATAGAGCGAGCAACTAGCAAGCAAAGATAGAAGTGATTTCGAGGGTATGGTCATCTTCCCTGCAAAGTTCTCCGAGTTGACGTAAGCTTGATCCTCGTAAGCGTACTCAACGGGTTCCTCGATCACGTAATCATCTCCCGGCTCTACCCAAGGCAAGAACACAAGCAAAGGAAACAACAATCAACCACGGTGCAATGCGCAAGCAACATGATGCAAAACATGGCATGATATGCGGGATGTGATATGCAATGCATATGCGTGCTCAGGAAGGAAAAAAGATTGAACCAGGCCTCAACTTGGCAAACCAAGTGTGCCACTAGAAATATGAGTTGATTTCGATCGATATTGATATAAAGATCACCGGAATCGGATGCATGGTTTGCAAATGGCAAGCAAAACAAGAATGGCACAATTCTGCGATTAACAACACGATACCATCTAAAATGCAACAAGAAACTAAGCTACTGCACTCTAACATAGCAACAAAGCACATGGCAGTGATCTACTCAAGATGCTTGACAAAGATGAAAACCGAGCTACGGCTAAATCACACAAGAGCAGGTTCAAACAAGCATGGCAAAAGTGCAAAAGATATCAGCTTCACAGACTTGGTGAAAATAACAACATGCCAGGAATTAACATCAGGAAGCAATGTTTAGAGCAAGGTAACAACATGCTACAGGAACATAACATAGCAAAACAAGGCATGGCATGAATCTTCTCGAAGCATATAACAAAAGTCCCTTACTGACCATAAGCCAAAAAGGCACAGAAGATATGATGGCACCCATGTAAACATGGCAAGTTTCGTTAACAGATTCAGACTTAGCAGAAAACTGGACATGGCAAGAACTGAATTACGAAGGCCTTTTTCCGAGCTCGATTCACTCAACACAAGGCATTGCATGACAAACTAAGCACACTACCAGCAAGAAGACATGATCATGAAGCCAGGCAAAGCTAGAACAAGTTCATAGCATGCATGGATCAACTACAACAACCTTGGCAAAATTGATTAACACGTAAACAACCTCCCAGGAACATTTTATAGCAAAAGTAGAGCAAGATAGAGTCATGCTAGGGTACTCCATAAATGCAAACAGGGGCATGGATGGATATAGCACAACCATATGTCCAAATCATCCTTACTGAACATACTCAAAAGAAGCATGGATCTCTCTATAGCAACACGAACAGATGGCATAAAAATAACAATAGGGAAATGGCTGAAATTCTAAGTCCCTAAAAACAGCAATATTACGGGAGCTACTTTGCATGCATGTGCTAGTCACCACATTGATCACAAAAATACATGGCATACACCCCTATAAAGATGGCATGGCATAGCCCAAAACAGATGTAGAGCTCATGCCCATATGCAGCACACAATAATCATGGCAAAAATGACAAATGCTCAAGATCTGCTAAGTAACAGGAACTAACATTTTATAGCACTCTTTCATCAACAATTTGGGCATCAAGATGAACTCAAACAAGCATGGCACAATGGAACAAAATGAAGAGCACATCCAGATGAACAATTTTATATATTATGCACGAGAAACGGAGCTACGATGACAGAGTTATGGCATGTTGAACAAGGCATAAAATTAACCAAAAAAAGGGACTTAGTGGAAAAGTGGACCTCGGGATCTAGGGTTCGCGCGAGGATCGAGGATGGCCGAATCTCTCGCTGGAGTTTCCAGGGACGGCGGAGGAGGGACGGGGAGGCCGGAGCTCGCCGGGTCCGGGTCGGACCTGCCCGGATCTGGCCGGAGACGAGGCCAACCGGCGACAAGGTCGGCGGGGTCGGGCGCGGCAGGTGAGGCGGCGCTCGGCTGGGCGGGCGGCGGTGGCGCTGTAGATTAGCGGCGGAGGTCGGCACGCAGCGGAAGGGCGGCGCGGGCGGCGGAGCCGAGGCGGGGCGGCGGGGATGCGTGGGATCGACGGCGGAGAGGCGCGGGCGCGCAGGCCGAGCGGGCCGGCTACGGGCCCCACGGGCCGGGCGGCGGTGCGTGGAGGCGGAGGCCACGTAGCACATTGTGGTAGGCCGCGGGAGGCGGCGCGATTTGTCTGGCGTCGCCCGGACATGTCCGGCGGCGGGAGGGGGAATATTTTCGGGTTTGGACCGGGAATGGAGGAGGAGGAGGAGACGTTTTTATAGCTAGAGGGAGCTAGGAGAGTCCAAATGGGGTGCGGTTTGCGGCCACGTGATCGTGATCGAAGGCCGAGAGGATGGAGGGGTTTGGATGGGTTAATGGTCCACTTTGGAGGGGTGTTGGGCTGCAACACACACGAGGCCTTTACGGTTCCTCGGTTAACCGTTGGAGTATCAAACGAACTCCAAATGGCACGAAACTTGACAGGCGGTCTACCGGTGGTGTACTAAGGCTGCTTGGCAAATCTCGGTCCAATCCAAGGATGTTTAACACCCGCTCACGAAAAGAGACAAAAGGGGGCGCCGGAGGACGTAGGAGTGCCGGATTGCAAAACGGATAATGGAGAAAATGCTCGGATGCATGAGATGAACACGTATGAAAATGCGATGCACATGATGACATGATAAGAGATGCATGACATGAACAAAATGCAAAGCAAAGACAAAACCCAACCACGGGGAAATCTCATAACTTAGAGCCGAAAATGGCAAGAGTTGGAGTACAATTATGGCAAATTACATCCGAGGTGTTACAACACTCCACCACTACGAAAGGATCTCGTCCCGAGATCTAGGACTGAAAGAACTCTGGATATTTGGAATGGAGGTGGTCCTCGCGTTCCCAGGTGGCTTCTCGATTGGAATGGTGTGACCACTTAACTTTTAGGAATTTGATAGACTTGTTGCGAGTCTTGCGCTCGGTTTCTTCAAGAATAGCAACGGGATGCTCATGATAAGACATGTCTTCTTGGAGATCAATCTCTTCGAAGTTGATGGTGCGCTCAGGCGTCTTGAAACACTTGCAAAGCTGAGACACATGAAAGACGTCGTGCACGTTTACAAAGTTGGACGGAAGCTCAAGTTGATAGGCGAGATCGCCTCTTTTGCCAATGATCTTGAAAGGACCCACGTATCTAGGGGCAAGCTTCCCTTTGATACCGAAGCGACGAGTACCTTTCATTGGAGAGACGCGGAGGTAGACATGGTCTTCGATCTCAAAATCCAAGTCACGATGCTTGCTATCATAGTAACTCTTCTGGCGTGATTGCGCGGCTTTGAGATTTCCACGGATGACTTTGCACATTTCTTCAGCTTCTGTGATTAAGTCATTGCCAAGAAGTTGGCGTTCAACAGCCTTTGACCAATTAAGAGGAGTACGACACTTTCTTCCATAGAGAATCTCGAATGGGGCCTTGCCCGAACTCGCTTGGAAGTTGTTGTTGTAGGAGAACTCGGCATATGGAAGACAATCTTCCCACTTCATACCGAAAGAAATGACACATGCCCTGAGCATATCTTCAAGAATTTGATTTACTCGCTCAACTTGTCCACTAGTTTGAGGATGGAAGGCTGTGCTAAAGCGAATGTTGGTGCCCATGGCCTTCTGGAAGGATTCCCAGAACTTAGAGGTAAAGATGCTTCCATGATCTGAAGATATCAACTGCGGAATGCCGTGTAAAGAGACAATCCTGGAGGTATATAGCTCTGCCAACTGAGCTGTTGTGATAGATTCTTTGATAGGAAGAAAATGAGCCACTTTAGTAAGCTTGTCGATGACAACAAAGATAGCATCATTGCCACGCTTGGACTTGGGAAATCCAGTCACGAAGTCCATCTCAATATGGTCGAACTTCCATTCTAGAATGGCAAGAGGTTGGAGGAGACCAGCTGGCCATTGGTGTTCTGCCTTCACTGTTCTGCAGACATCACATTCATTCACGAACTGAGCAATTTTTCGCTTCATTCGAGTCCACCAATACGACTGGTTGAGGTCATGGTACATCTTTGTACTTCCAGGATGAATAGATAGGAGTGAATTGTGAGCCTCGTTCGTAATGACTTTACGAAGGTCACCTTTAGGAACAACAATTCGGTCCTCAAAGAATAGAGTATCTTTGTCATCAAGGTGATAGCACTTGTACTTGGGTTGGCTCTTGGCAATCCCAATCTTGACCTTCTTCACCATTGCATCAAGAAGTTGTGCCTCACCAATTTGATCTTCCAAAGTAGGAGAGACTTGGAGGTTGGCAAGAAATCCTTGAGGAACAACTTGGAGATTCAATTTGCGGAAAGCTTCACAAAGATCCGGTTGGAAGGGCTTGAGAATCAAACTGTTGTAGTAAGCCTTCCTGCTCAAAGCGTCAGCAATGACATTGGCCTTGCCTGGAGTATATTCAATACTCAGATTATACTCTTGAATCATTTTGACCCACCGAGTCTGCCTGAGGTTGACGTTGGGTTGAGTGAAGATGTACTTGAGACTCTTATGATCAGTGAAGATGTCCACTTTCCTTCCCAACAAGAGATGTCTCCATGTTAAAAGAGCATGGACAACTGTCACCAACTCGAGGTCATGAGTGGGGTAATTCTTTTCGTTGGGATTCAACTGGCGAGAGGTATAGGCCACAACTTTCTTCTCTTGCATTAACACAACACCGAGACCTTGCAGGGAAGCATCACAGAAAACCTCAAATGGTTTGGATTCATTAGGAGGAGTCAGAACTGGAGTTGTGACTAGCTTCTCTTTGAGGGTGTTGAAAGCGATGTCACATTCGGTCATCCAGACATACTTCACATGCTTCTGGAGGAGGTTGGAAAGAGGCTTGGCAATCCTAGAGAAATTCTCAATGAATCTTCGACAATAGCTTGCAAGCCCAAGGAAACTGTGGAGCTGCTTCACATTCTGAGGCGGTTCCCAATTCACAATTGCAGACACCTTCTCAGGATTAACAGCTATGCCCTTGGCGGAGATGATATGTCCAAGGTAGAGAACCTCATTGAGCCAAAACTCGCACTTTGAAAACTTCGCATAGAACTGATGTTCTCTGAGTTTGTCCAGCACCAATCTCAAATGCTTGGCATGATCCTCCTTTTTCTTGGAAAATTCCAAAATATCATCGAGATACACCAAGACGGAATCATTTTTGTAAGGGTTGAAGATGAAGTTTATCATGCGAGAGAACACTGGAGGAGCACTTACAAGGCCGAAAGACATGACAGTATATTCATAGGAACCATAGCTTGTTCTGAATGCTGTCTTGGGGATATCTTGTTCACGAATGCGAATCTGATGATAGCCCATACGGAGGTCAAGATTGGAGAATACTTGAGCACCTTTGAGTTGTTCGAAAAGCTCATTGATGTTGGGAAGTGGGTACTTGTTCTTTATGGTCTTCTTGTTCAATGGACGGTAGTCGACGCAGAGTCGGTCCGTGCCATCCTTCTTCTTGACAAAAAGAACACCACAACCCCATGGAGAAGAACTCGGTCAGATCAGACCCATACGCTCTTGTACATCAAGTTGTTTCTTCAGCTCCTTCAACTCTTCTGGTCCAAGCTTGTAAGGACGTTTGCAAACAGGTTCTGTGGCAGGCTCAAGATCGATGACGAATTCAACTGGCCGGTGAGGAGGCATTACCCGAAGCTCTTCTAGAAAGACGTCTTGATATTCACAAATGACTGGAACCTGAGAGATGGCATTCAACTCGCCCTTCTCATTGAGAGAAAACAGTAAAATGGTATCATCACGAGTCGCAAAGACGATCACATCCTCAAACGAGTGTGTCAATTGAATGTGCTTGGCACCACAATCAAGCTGAGCCTTGTGCTTAGAAAGCCAGTCCATGCCGAGAATTAGATCAATATCCGATTTACCAAGAACCATTAGAGAGGATAGAAATTTATAGTCTCCCATCTTGAGAGAAATGTCCGGAGCCATCATTTTGGTGTTCATGAACAAACCCGGAGAGGAAACCGCTATCAGCTTAGGCAAATCGATAGTATGCAAATCGTGCATGGATGCAAAAGGCTTCGATATGAATGACAAAGATGCGCCAGTATCAAAAAGAACTCTTGTAGGAATATCATTAACAGGAAGATTACCCATGATCACTTTTGAAGAGTCCTCTGCCTGAGCTGCGTTCACCATGTTGACCTTTGCAGACTTGGAATTATGCTTGACCACTGCATTGCTGGCAGATCTCACAGGAGGAGGAGGCGGACGACGCCTATGGTTGAAGCATTTGTTTGCATAGTGCCCTTTCTGCTGACACTTGTTGCAAGTAACCTCTGAGAGCGGACGGTGATATGGAGCACTTGACCTTGGAGCATGAGACGGAGCTTTGTTCTGATAGCCTCGGTTGGATGGGTGGGAAGATCCATTGCCACCTTTACTCTTCTGCTTATAAGGCTGACGGAACGGAGGAGGAGGAGGCAACCAGAACTTTTGTTGCTTAGCTGCCACTTGAGTTGAAGAAGACGATTGAGTTGCATCCCTGACTCTCTTCTTAGAAGCATCGCACTTGAGCTGAGCAGCCTCTTGCTTTAGTGCCATGTTGCAGAACTCATCATACTCGGTCGACTCAAAAAACACGAGAGCTAGTTGCAGATCTTCTCTGAGGCCACCTCTGAATTGATAAATCATGCTCTTCTCATCAGGGACGTCTTGTTTGGCGAAGCGAGCGAGCCTCTGAAACAGGATGTTGTATTGGTAAACAGACATGTTGCCTTGCTTCAGATTGCGGAACTCCTCACGCTTACTCTCAGCAGCACTTTGAGGAATGTGGTGAGCTTTGAAGTCATGGCGGAAATCATCCCAGGTAATCACACGACCTCCTCTGGAATCTTTGTTTGTTGATACCACTCAGCAGCTTGGTCTTTGAGTTGGAACGAAGCAAACTTGACAAAGTCCTCAGGCCTGACGTTGCTACACTCAAAATGTTTGCAGATATCCACGAGCCGATCGCCAGCGTCTGTGGCCTCGACACAGTTACTGAAGGACTTCGGCTGGTTTGCGAGGAACTGATTGAGGGTAGCAAACTGAGCTTGATTGTTGCCTTGGGCTTGATTTCCTCGGTTACGCTCTTGCAAGAGTTGCAAAAGCATCTGCATGTTGGCATTGGTGGCGGCCATGACAGCTTGCCATGCCTCCGGAGGTGGAGGTGGTGGCGGAGGTTCCGAATTCTGACGCGTTGGAGGAGCCATCCTGAATAGGTTGACATCCGTTAGCATCTTGAAAGACATATATTCAAGCTGAATCAAATGGATCGAAATTGCAACATATAGTCTTAACATCCGAACAAGAATGAACGAATGCATTCCAAAGTAAATGATCACACTTCCATAAGGTTGAGAAGCCACTTAGATAAAGATAGATGAATAAAACAACAAGGTACGGATATGAGCAAATAATTGGTAAGGATTACCCAATCACAAACCAAATATGTGCGGGAAGAAATACTAGAGGTACATGAATTCCCACCTATAAAACTCCTGAAACTTTCTGGTTATGCAATCGGGTGTTGGGGATACAGGGGAAGCATAATATCTCACCCAAAACTAGCAAATCCTACATCCAGCTGTATCCATCCTTCAACACATAACCAAGAAACCTTCGGAAATCATTTACCTCAACCTTCCAAAAGCATACGTTATACGAGTTATGGTCATACTTCCGAACTCCCGCCCCGGTACTGGGTGGCGTCGAGGTTATCTCACCAACAACTTCATAAAGGAGATTTTCGATGTCGGCGAACTCAGGTATTCCAGAACTGCAACGATAAAATTGTGACGACAACACCTCGGAGCTCAACTCCACCGGACACTGCCACAACCCTTAAATGTCAGGAGGCACCAAGAACAATATTCTCGTCACAAAACCATCGGAACGATTCCAAGATACCCGCGTGATCCTAAAAAAATCATGAAATTTGAGGAGAGAAGAGTTAAAACTCTAAGTCAGGAGGCCTCACCAGAGCGATGAAGGGACTGAGGAGTAAAAAGAATCCTACTCTCCGATATATATACTCCTATAAGACTCAAAACATTTTTCTAGACTCAACAACGTCAGCGATTCGATCAAGCAGGGGGCTCCTAAGTCGGGGAAGGCTCTGATTACCAACATGTAACACCCACGATGTGGCTATATCTCCCACGTGTCGGAGCACGACTTAGAGGCATAACCGCATAGTAGGCATGTCGCAAGAGGGGTAATCTTTTACACATCCCATGTATTGAATAAGAAAGAGATAAAGAGTTGGCTTACAATTGCCACTTCACACAATACATAAATATAGCATTACATCATCCAGAATACAATCAAGGTCCGACTACGGAACCAAAATAAAGACAACCCCAAATGCAAAAGATCCCCGATCGCCCCAACTGGGCTCCTCTACTGATCGTCCGAAAAAGACACATAATAACGTCCAGAATCCTCGTCAAACTCCCACTTGAGTTTGGTTGCGTCCCCTGCACTGGCATCATCGGCACCTGCATCTGGTTTTGGAAGTAATCTGTGAGTCACGGGGACTCACCAATCTCACACCCTCGCGATCAAGACCATTTAAGCTTAAGGTAGGAAAAGGGGGTAGTGAGGTGGAGCTGCAGCAAGCACTAGCATATATGGTGGCTAATTACGCAAATGAGAGCGAGAAGAGAAACAAAGCACGGTCGATAAACTATCATGATTAAGAGGTGATCATGTAACTGCTTACGTTCAAGCGTAACACGAGACCGTGTTCTCTTCCGGGACACCGCCGAAAAGAGACCATCACGGCTACACACGCGGTTGATTCATTTTAATTAAGTTTAGTGTCAGGTTTTCTACAACCGAACATTAACAAATTCCCATCTACCCATAACCGCGGGTATGGCTTTCGAAAGTTCAAAACCCTGCAGGGGTGTCCCAACTTAGCCCATCACAAGCTCTCACGGTCAACGAAGGATATTCCTTCTCCCAGGACGACTCGATCAGACTCGGAATCCCGGTTACAAGACATTTCGACAATGGTAAAACAAGACCAGCAAAGCCACCCGATGTGCCAACAAATCCCGATAGGATTCGCACGTATCGCGTTCTCAGGGCACACCGGATGGGCAAGACGTCGGGTTGGCATAGACCCTGGTTGCCCAGGGGGCGCCGGACATCGCCCAGGTTGGACCAACACTTAGAGAAGCACTGGCCCGGGGGTTTAAAATAAAGATGACCCTTGAGTCCAAGGAACCCAAGGGAAAAAGGCTTAGGTGGCAAATGGTAAAACCAAGGTTGGGCCTTGCTAGAGGAGTTTTATTCAAGGCGAACTATCAAGGGGTTCCCATTATAACCCAATCGCGTAAGGAACGCAAAATCAAGGAACATAACACCAGTATGACGGAAACTAGGGCGGCAAGAGTGGAACAAAACACCAAGCATAAGGCTGAGCCTTCCACCCTTTACCAAGTATACAGATGCATTAAAGTAAACAAGATATAATAATGATATCCCAACAATAATCATGTTCCAACAAGGAACAAACTCCATCTTCACCTGCAACTAGCAACGCTATAAGAGGGGCAGAGCAAAGCGGTAACATAGCCAGACAATGGTTTGCTAGGAAAGGTGGGTTAGAGGCTTGACATGGCAATATGGGAGGCATGATATAGCAAGTGGTAGGTATCGCGGAAAAGCAATAGAGCGAGCAACTAGCAAGCAAAGTTAGAAGTGATTTCAAGGGTATGGTCATCTTGCCTGCAAAGTTCTCCGAGTTGACGTAAGCTTGATCGTCATAAGCGTACTTGTCGTGGAATTGTCACGGTAGATGTCCTAACAGAAGGACTTAGTCGTAGGGCCATCGCAACTAGGAAGCTTAAAGGGGTTAATCAGGACAAAGGACATGAGAGATTGTATACTAGTTCGGCCCTTATGATGAAGGTAAAAGCCTACGTCTAGTTGTGTTGGAATTGCTGGGGGTTTCGATTACCAAGAGGCTAATCCGCCGGCTTCCTTAGCGATCTCTTGTTTCTTGCCCTAAGCCACCATCGGGTCATCCCCTTATATACACGGGCTGACGCCTGGTGGCCTACAGAGTCCTGGCCGGCTCATAAAGCGTGTCCGGCTCAGTGACTTCTTTTACATGCCTTTCCTTACAAGTCTTTCTTTACATACAGCGGTTTACAACATTGGGCCTTAAGCCGCCTCTGGGCTTAGGCCTTCTATAAGCCTTAATAAGCTATCACCTTGAATGTTTATTGGGCTTCCTTTGTGACCCGTCATCGGGACTGACCCGGCCCCTCCTGGGCGGGTCATAACTGATAGCTATATCCCCAACATTAGGCCCCAGGTTGACTTTGAACTTTGTTCTTTGTCAATCTTCAATACTTAGAAAAAATCCATCTTCCTTTCCTCGCAGAAATTTTTATAACCCGCCATGACGTCATTTCCTGAAAACACAAGAAACCATTGTGACGTCATCTCTGAACGGATCTTTATTCTTTAATGCCTTCCGAGAATCGAGGCATCCATTTAGTTGGATAATCATTATTCGGGTCTCCTCGATTTCCGCGCCCGCCTGTTCGCTTACTCCCTTATAAATAGGCACGCCCCGGTCTTCCTCATTCTTCTATCTCCTTCGTCTTCCTTCTCTCGCAACCTCCGCTGCTGCTCAAGCTCCGCTGCCGCCAAAGAGCCTCTCACCTCCGTCGACCTCGGCCGCTGCATCGACCGGAATCAGTCCAGAAAAATGGTGGCGACCTTCCGTGGAAGCTCTGTGGCTGTAAGCGTTTCTCTTCTTGCCCCTCAGATCTACATTAGGGCTTTCTAGATTTCTGCATGTTCTTCGTAGTTCATCGCAGCTTCTCCGTAGTTCTTCCCTGCAGCCTCTTCTTGATCCAAAAAGAGATACATGTTTGTGCAATAGTTGTTTTGTGCTTGCTATTGACACTAGTAGATCCCTTCTCCCAATATAAAGGCCTCATTAGGACTTACAAACTCATCTGCGCTAAACTTTTAGGTCTAGAATTTTTTCCATTTTGAATGGCCATTTGATCTGGAATAATATCAAGGAATTTGGGAAACCTGTTTGTCTCAACACTTAGCTGAATCTGCTTTCTCAAATATCTGTAGTCATGGTGGCTTATTATGCCGGCTTACTTTTCCTTATATGAAATTAGCCCTTACTTAAGCCACCATTACTCCCATGTATCGTCATCATTTACTTTCACCATTGTCATTGAATTAAGCCGGTATGTTGCTTTCTTTTCAGTTCATCTTTTGAACATCATGCCGTCCAAAGCACCGACTGTCTGCAACTGGGTTCCCTCAATAGTCACTGAGGACAATCTGAAGGAATTATTTACCATAGGTTTTTTGCCAAGGAAGAATGTTATGTCCTACCGTGCGCCTGACCCGGAGGAGGAACGGCCCAATCCAAAAGATGGTGAAGTTATCGTCTTTTCTGATCACATGAATCGTGGCTTTTCCCCACCCGGCTCAAAGTTCTTCAGAGATGTCCTCCATTTTTTTCAAACTCCACCCTCAAGACAACGGGCCTAATTCCATATCCAATATCTGCAACTTCCAAGTTCTCTGCGAGGTGTACCTTCAAGAAGAATCGACTGTGGAACTCTTTAGAGAGTATTTTTATCTGAACCGTCAGAATGAGTGCACCAACGGCCCTAGCCTGGAACTTGGAGGTATCTCAATTCAACATCGACAAGGCGCCATCTGCCCCCTAATAGTCTTGCCGAGTCATCCCAAGGACTGGAATCAGACTTGGTTCTATTGTCAAGACACTTCACCGGCAAACGAGCATCCACTGCCGGGTTATCGCACAGAGCGTCTAGACTCCAAATGTGCACTCCCTAACAAGCTCACTATCGCCGAACGCAAAAAGCTGATACAATCCATTAAAAGGATTAACACTTTACTGGGGAACGGCTTAACCGGAGTTGACTTAACCCGTTGCTGGGTTGCGTGGCAGGTCATCCCTCTAAGCCGCCGATCCAAACTGATGTACGAATATGGTGGAGGCCCAGATGACTCTCTTCGTCACAGCTCTGTTCAATTAACCGAAGAAGATATTGTTTCAATGTCAACTCTTCTGGTGAACGGTAAATACGAAGACTACAGTAAAGTCGGGTTAAACCCTTTCTGCAAGCTTAACCCAGTGCTAGAGGTAAAGAACCTCTACTCTCTTCCTCTTTGCATTTTTCTTAGTTGTTTTAAATACTTGCATGACCTTTCATCTTGCTTGTTTGTTCATAGGCCAAATCTGATTTCTGGAAAGCCAAGTACGATCACGAAGCCGCCAAGAAAGCCAGAGCCGTCGCCATAACCGCCAAGAAGACGACCCAGAGATCTAAGAAGAAGAAGAAAAGCACCGCTGAAGATTTGTTGAAGCTTGATGATGGTACTTCTGAGTCGGAGGTAGCCCTTGACTCCCTTGGCCAGCTTTTTAACAATCTTATTAACATTGATCATTGCCAGGATGACATGCGGGCCAGTCAGGCGATGGAAGAAGAGGTAACTATTTCCTCCGACTCAGCCCATTTGCCAAGACAGAAACTTCAAGTCGTAACCCGGAAAGTAAGGTTTTCATACCCTTTGGCTTATCTGGACCCTCATTTTCTTTTGAAAAAGCAGCAGCATGAGAGCCACCATCAGGCCCAGAACGATGATGAACCGCCTCCCGTTCTTCAACAAACTCCTCAAAAATGCCTGAATGAGGTTTATTTCTTCATCTTTTACTCTTCCTTAATGGATCTTCTCCCTTGTATTACTAACTTTATTTTTGTCTTCGCAGGTGGTGTCTCGCTCTTCTGGCGACTTGTCTCAAACTCAATTCCCGGCCTTTAAGACTGCCCCTGTAAGGAAGAAATCATCTTTTCCTCCATGTCTTTCAAACTGCTTATTTGTACTAACTGTTTCATAACATCTTTCTTAGTGGCCAAGCCAAGTCCAAGAAGGCCAAGGTGACTAGGCCGGTGGAAAACCCGTCAGTCCTTGCATCTGAATCGGCCATGCCACCTTCTCCCCCTCATAGTGAAGCACCAGAAGAGCCGACGCATACTCAATCAGGTCCTCCTGAGCTGTCAGCTGATGATACCATCGTTAACCCTTCTGCTACCGGACCATCCAGCTCGGCCAACCCGCCACCATCGTATGTCCAGGACGTTCTGATCACTGGAAGCCGCTTTGTTGAGCCGGGGAATCCCACCGTGTTGGCCGTCATACTACTAAACAAGAAGCACTGGAGAGATAGAAAGTGTGTTTTGATATTTCTCATTACAGCCATCTAAACGCCAACGACATATTGTCCGGCTATCTCAGCCATGTGCACTCCAGCTGTGAGTCGGAAATTGAAAAGGCCAAGCAGTTGCAGCTGAAGTATGAGTTATGTTTTTTCGGCTTACTTATATTCTGCCAGCCCCCAAGTCTATAGATTATGATAAAACCTAAATGATCTGTAGACTTATGATATAGGCTAAAAGCTTTTCCTTTAGATTTTTCTGAAGTCCAAGAAAATAGAATAAGCTTCACCTGTAGTCCCCAAGGTCCGGTTCACTTGATCATAAATGAACCGGTACTTTTAATTTCATAACTGTCTTGTATCGAACTCAACAAACATTGCAATCCGGCTTAATCTTGAGAGACTTTCTGAATATTATGCATTAGCCCCCAAGTGCCAAGTGATGTTACTTTGTGATGTACTTGGGACTTGAAATATATTAAAGTCATAAGAAATTGTTTTGGCATACATTAGCCCCCAAGTGTCAAGTGGTTTTGCAGTGCATGCTTTGTAGAACGCCCTGTCTGAATTGGGTTCACAATTAACTGACGCCAAGACCTGGCTGGCGGATCAGGAGGCGGAAATCAAGGTTGTTGACGCTAAGCTTCAATTAAGTCTTACTGAGACGGAAAAATTGAGAAACAGCTTGACTGCAAGAAGAAAACCTGGGCTGAAGAGAAAACGCTGCTGGCACAGCGTGTCGAAAAAGCCGAAGCAGATCTTGAGGAGGTTACTACAGAGCTGACCGGCTTAAAGAACCGGGTGTCTCAAATGGTTTCTGCCATCTTTGGTAAGCCATCTGTACTGATCTTATTTCACCTTCTTTTGACTCGGAATATAACCTGCCTGCCGACTCCTCGTTTGAAAAATTATGTGCAGGACCGCGAAGCAAGAACCTAAACCAGGATAATGTGACGAAACTGAAGGCGGTCTACACCTTAGTGGAGCAGTTGTACACTGGTGCTCAACGAGCACTCGCTGCTATCTCTCCCGCCAATCAAGGACCCAACTGGCTTAGTGATGTCTTGAAGAAACTATCAATCTTACCCGCCAGGTTCCAAGAGGTGAAACGATCCTGCGCTAGATCCGGAGCTTTGACTGCTCTGAGCCGTTCCAAGGCTTGGGTGCCAGACCTAGACCCGGTGGATGTAGCTAGGGGGTACCCAACTGTAAAGTAAGACGGGTCTCTCTTTGAGCAAGATGACTTCATGGCTTGCGTGAGGGGAGTTCGACCTCTAGCTACTATCCTTGGAGATGGAACTAATATTGACAAATACCAGCCGGGTTTTGATTTGGAAAATAAGAAGATGGTGACTCCTTCCTACAAAGTGACAGACCTTATCCCACCAGTTCGTCAACACATGCTCGCTCCAGAGGTTGATCCGGCTGGCTTGATTGACGATGAATCAGAGTTTGTTGCTGTGAACGGCTTTGACTGGTCCAATCCTAGCTTTCAATTGACAGAAGGAGGTGGACCGGCGAGGGAAGAATGAGAATCATCTTCATGGGCTTTTAAAAGCCTTGTAATAGAATTAGCTTTGAAAACACTGTGTATTTTGCCTATCCATCATGCATAAAACGTCGTGTGTGACTCTTTGCTTCCTTATTACAATATATGCATCACATCCATGGTTATCCTTGTAATATTTCCACTCTGTTCCTGTAACAAAAGGAAATACTTGCTTGGCGGTTTAACACCGAACGGGTCAGAAGACCCGGTTCATGACCAAAAGTTTTATCATAGTAGATAAGAAGAACTAAACGTAAAGATAAAACATGTTTGAAATAACCTTGGAGTAACACATAAAGAAACTGTTCATAAACAACAGCCATACTTGTATCTTTGACCTCTGGACCACTGGTTTATATGACCCGGGTGATGAGGCTGACGATCCAGTCCTTTTTTGAGAAGTCAATGCTTCTGAATACCTGATGATTCTTATGCCTTGGCGGCTTATTGTCAAATAGTCAAGCCGGCGAAAAGACCATGCTGATTGTTTAAAATTGAAACAATAAAAGACCAATAAAACAAGTACCAGATGGCAAACAATATAAATAACCTTGTAATGAAAGGTTGGGGGTTTCTGATTCGAATACGATCAGTAAACCGGACCAAAGGGGTTAAGCTAAGATTCGAATACGATCAAATAGCCCCCAGTGGCTTTGGCGTTGCGCCGATCAAAAGGGTACCGACAGCTATGTTCTCTTTAGTTCGAATACGACCTATGTTTGAACAGGAAGCCCCCAAATGACCTTGAGAGGTTTTTAACGACCCTGAGTCAAACACGATTCAAGTCGGACCCAAAAGGGGTTAAGCTATGATTCGGATACGATCAAGAAGCCCCCTAGTGAGTTTGGCTTTGAGCCGATCAAGAGGGTTACGATAGCTATGTTCTCTTTGGTTCGAATACGACCTGTGTTTGAACAGGAAGCCCCCCAGTGACCCTGAGATTTTCAGCTAGATTCGAATACGATCATAAGCCGGACCAAAAAGGTTAGACTTGATTCAAATATGATCAGCTCCTTAATGGTCATTTTAAATAGTAAAAAAGAGTAGAGATTTAAAATCTTTGAAAAGGAAAAGGACAGAGGTCCCGCTTTATTACTTATCATGATATATACAATGTCAAAGTATGTACATGATGAGAGCCGGTGGCTCAGGTGTAGTATGGCCGAAGTTGAGCAATGTTCCACGGTCGGCGGGTCTCCTCATCCGACTTACGTGAGTCTTTGTGCTCTCGAACATCAATGAGGTAATACGACCCGTTGTTTAAGTTCTTACTGACCACAAAGGGTCCTTCCCAAGGCGGGGATAGCTTGTGTGCATCTGACAGATCCTGGATGAGCCGAAGCACTAGGTCACCTTCTTGAAAAGTCCTGGACTTAACCCGACGGCTGTGATAGCGGCGCAGGTCCTGTTGATAAATTGCTGATCGAGCTGCTGCTAAGTCTCTTTCCTCATCTAATAAGTCAAGTGCATCCTATCTGGCTTGTTCGTTATTAGCTTCAACATAAGCCGCCACACGAGGCGAATCATGACGGATGTCACTAGGCAGCACTGCTTCTGCTCCATAAACCATGAAGAAGGGTGTATAACCCGTAGATCTATTAGGGGTGGTGTTAATACTCCATAGCACCGAGGGTAGCTCCTCCACCCAACAACCCGGCGTTCTTTCTATGGGAACCATGAGCCGGGGTTTGAGACCTTTTAAGATTTCCTGATTTGCTCTCTCAGGCTGCCATTGGATTGAGGGTGAGCTACAGAAGAAACGTCAAGCCGGATATGCTCACGTTAACAGAACTCCTCCATAGCCCCTTGGGATAAATTAGTATCATTGTCAGTGATAATGCTGTGTGGAAAACCAAAGCGAAAGATCACCTTTTTCATGAACTGAACCGTTGTGGCTGCGTCACACTTACTCACTGGCTCCGCCTCAACCCACTTTGTGAATTTGTCAACTGCTACTAAAAGATGTGTCTTTTTATCCTTGGACCTTTTGAAAGGTCCAAACATGTCAAGCCCCCAGACCGCAAACGGCCAGGTGATTGGAATCATCCGCAACTCCTGATCCGGTACATGTGCTCGCCGTGCAAATTTTTGACATCCATCACACCTACTGACCAGATCCTCTGCATCAGCGTGAGCCGTCAACCAATAAAAACCATGACGAAAAGCTTTGGCCACAAGAGACTTTGACCCGGCGTGATGACCACAACCCCCTTCATGGATTTCATGAAGTATCTCTTGGCCTTCTTCAGGGGAAACACACCGCTGAAACACTCCAGAGACGCTGCGATGGTATAACTCTACGTCAGAAATCGTCATTGACTTGGACCACCGGGTTATCTGCCGGGCCAGGGTCTCATCCTCTGGTAACTCAGCCCGGGTCATGTAAGCCAAGAACGGTACTATCCATTATGGGATGACGTGAAGAGCCGCCACCAATTGTGCCTCCGGATCAGGAACGACCAAATCTTCTTCTGTAGGTAACTTAACAAATGGGTTATGCAAAACATCCAAAAAGGTGTTAGGTGGCACCGGCTTACGCTGAGACCCCAACCGGCTTAGAGCATCTGCCGCTTCGTTCTTCCTACGGTCAATGTGTTCCACCTAATAACCTTTAAAATGTCTTGCAACAGCATCGACTTCACGGCGATAAGCCGCCATGAGAGGGTCCTTTGAATCCCACTTGCTTGACACCTGTTGAGCCACCAGATCTGAATCGCCAAGACACCGGACCCGGCTCAGGCTCATCTCTTTGGTCATTCGAAGACCATGGAGCAAGGCTTCATACTCTGCTGCGTTGTTAGTACAGGGAAACATCAATCGCAGCACATAACAAAACTTGTCACCTCAAGGGGAAGTTAAAACAACTCCATCCCCCGAGCCTTCCAATTGTCTGGACCCGTCAAAGTGAATCGTCCAATACGTGTTATCTGATTCCTCTTCTGGCATCTGCAGTTCTGTCCAATCATTAATAAAGTCAACCAGCGCTTGAGATTTGATCGCAGTACGTGGTACATACTTCAACCCATGAGACCCGAGTTCAATGGCCCACTTGGCGACTCGTCCAGTGGCTTCTCTATTTTGAATGATGTCTCCCAACGGAGTAGAGCTAACCACAGTGATTGGGTGACCCTGAAAGTAATGCTTGAGCTTCCGGCTTGCCATGAATACCCCATATACGAGTTTCTGCCAATGTGGATATCTTTGTTTAGACTCAATCAACACTTCATTGATGTAGTAAACCAGCCGTTGGACCATATGTTCCTTGCGAGCCTCCTTGCGTTCCACCACAATCGCCACACTAATAGCTTGTGAGTTAGTGGCTACATATAACAATAGCGGCTCTTTCTCGACTGGAGCAACAAGAACCGGCGGCTCAGCAAGTTGTTTCTTCAGATCCTCAAAAGCAGAGTTTGCAGCATCGCTCCAAATGAAATCATCCGTCTTTTTCATCATCTGATACAAAGGCATCGCCTTCTCCCCTAACCAGCTTATGAACCGGCTCAAAGCAGCGACACGACCCGCCAGCCGTTGAACGTCATTGATCCATACCGATTTGGCCAGGGAGGTGATTGCCTTAATTTTCTCCGGGTTAGCTTCAATACCTCTGTTAGACACCAAAAAACCCAAGAGTTTGCCAGCAGGAACTCCAAAAACACACTTAGCCGGGTTAAGCATCATCTTGTAGACCCGGAGGTACTCAAAGATCTCCTTTAGATCTGTTACTAAGGTTTCCTCTTTTCTGGACTTCACCATGATATCATCCACATAAGCATGAACATTGCGCCCAATCTGATTGTGAAGACAATTCTGCATACACCGTTGATAAGTCGCCTGGGCACTCATAAGCCCAAAAGGCATAGACACATAGCAGAAGGCTCCAAACAGAGTGATGAAGGATGTCTTCTCCTGGTCCTTAACTGCCATTTTGATCTGATGATAACCTGAATAAGCATCCAGAAAACTCAAACGCGCGCAACCCGCCGTAGCATCAATGATCTGATCAATACGAGGGAGAGCAAAAGGGTCAGCTGGACAAGCTTTGTTTAAATTAGTGTAATCCACACACATACGCCAGGTGCCGTTCTTCTTGAGTACAAGCACCGGGTTGGCCAACCACTCTGGGTGTCGTGGGTTTGTCATGGCAGATGTCCTTGTGAAAGGACTTAGTCGTGGAGCCATCGCAACGGGTTAGCTTAAAGGGATTAAACCGGACAAGGGGACACGGGGAGTTTATACTAGTTCGGCCCCTTCGGTGAAGGTAAAAGCCTACGTCTAGTTGTGATTGGTATTGCTAGGGTTTCGAAGGCCGGGGAGCGAATCCTCTTTGTCTGGCTTTCGAGTTGTTGTCTGTTGTCCCTAAACCACTGCTGGGTCGTCCCTTTATATAAATAGGTTGACGCCCGCCGGCTTACAGAGTCCCGAAGCCGGATCATAACCGTGTCCGGTTCGGTCTCTATCCTTCCTATCTTACAATGCAAGTTACATAACAAGGTCGGTTTACATCTACAGGCCTTAACTTGCCTCTAGGCCTTGGGCCTTCATAAAGCGCCATCATTCTTACGTCTTCACGGGCTTCTAATCTTCATAAGGTTAATCCGGCTACCCCTGGCCGGTTTACGTCCAGTAGTAATATCCCCAACATTAGGCCCCAGATTGGTTTGAACTTGTTCATGTCAATCTTCAATACTTAGAAAAATTCCTCCCTTGCATCTTCACCTTGATCTTGTAAACCGATGTGATGTCATACTTCAGGATCATGATAAACTACCCTGACGTCATCTATCCGTTGAAGCTGAAGATTACCTTCATCAATGCATATCCAGTCATCGAGGCGACACCATTATTAACTATCCATTTTTGAGCTCCTTGATTCCCGCACTTGTTGCTTTATCGCTTCGCCTTATAAATAGGGCCACGGGCCCTTATTATTTTTCCCCTTCGTCTCCTTCGCTTCTTCCTCCTCGCGACCCCTCTGCCCCTAAGCACCGCTGCCATCACAGAGCTTCTCCTCTGCTTCGACAAAGGCCGCTGCATCAACCTGACCGTTACCAGAGAACTGTGGCGTCCCTCCATTGCTTCAACAATCACTGTAAGTCTTTTTCTTTCCCCCTTGTAGATCTATCTAGGGTTTCCTTGTTCTTCGCAGTTCTCTGGAGTTCATCAGTGCTTCATAGTTGTTCTTCCCTATTCCTCCTTAGTCTATAGATGGACACTTCACGCTTGACGTATCCCTTGCCGTGGCTAATCTTCTGTTACCACCACAAACCCCTATGCGCAAAAAACTGATCTAGTCCTTCATAAACTGTTTCGGGTCCTACCCTTTTTAGGTCAAAATATTTTTGCCTTTCTGTCTTCGGTAGATCCAAAATTCCCATGTGATCCTGTGAAACTTGTTTTACCTTACCTAGTCGTTTTTGCCTTAGATCTGTACCCTCTTATCACTTTGGTGATTTACCTTTGTATAAACAATCTATACCATTAGCCCTCTGGTAAACCGGAGGAGCCTTTTACCTCCATTGTTATACTCCGGTTTAACAGTATCTGTATACCCTTGTTCCGATATTGCCTTGTTATCCATTATTGCATTAGTCTCCGGTTTATGCAATTTCACCCATCGGTATATCTTTTATTCCACTGCATCTTGCATGTCATCATGAATGATTTGTAAACCGGCATTTCTTTTCCAGCTTTCTGTTTCACAATGGCCAAGCAATTTGCCGCTTGCAACTAGGCTCATTCCTGGGTCACCGAGGAATAGTTGAACGGAATGGTCAGCATCGGCACCTTGCCTAAGAAGACTGAAATTAAATGGCGAGTTCCAGGAGCAGAAAATCCTCCGACCTCGAGGCAGGGTGAGGTTGTGGTCTTTGTCGACCACATAGGCCGTGGTTTCCAACCGCCATGGTCAAAGTTTTACCGACATGTGCTTGCCAGTTTCCAACTTCATCCTCAAGACATCGGACCCAACTCGGTATCCAATCTATGTAACTTCCAGGTCTTCTGTGAAGTGTACTTACAAGAAGAACCGACTGCTGAGCTGTTCCGAGACTTCTTTCATCTGAACCGGCATACAGAATTTGTAAATGGCCCCAATACTGAACTTGGTGGTGTCTCAATCCAGAAGCGGAAGGAAGTTGAATTTCCTCATGCCAAACTGCACAGCCACCCTAAGGAATGGAACCAGACTTGGTTTTACTGCAGAGATACTTCTCCTGAAGATGAGAATCCCCTCCCAGGCTATCGTGCTCACCGGCTTTCCAACACCCATCCAATGCCGCAACGATTAAGCTCTGCAGAATGGGCCAAATATGCCCCTCAACTCGCCAAGCTCCGGGCTTTTATGGCCAACGGTTTAACATGCGTTGATTTCGTGCGCTGTTGGATATCTTGGAGTGTCTTGCCGCTAAGCTGCCACCCCGGTTTAATGTGTGAGTACACCGGTGATGTTGAAGACCCTCAACGCCATTGCAACATTCAGGTGACTGATGAAGAGGTCACTGAAAGTGTAAAGAAAATTTTGAATGAATCGGAATCAGTCTGTAGTCAAACCGGCTCGAACCCCTTCTATACTAAGAACAAACCGCCTGCTGTAAGCACTATACTTCCTTTTCATCTTTGATATCTTTAATTTGTTCAACTTGTAATCATTCTTCTGTGTATGTATGTATAGGGTGATGATCCCTTCTGGAAACGGAAATCCATAGATAAAGCGGTAAAACCAACCGGGGATAAAGCGGTCAAACCATCTCGTCCCAAAACCAAAGCCGTTAAGCGGACCTCAAAGCGGAAGACGGCTGACCGGATCAACATGGAACTTGATGAAGATGCTGATGATCTGGAAGTTGAGGTAGAACTTGACTCACTTGGCTCCCTTTTCATGCACCTCATTAACAATGATCTTTATCAGGAGGACGTAGAAGGCAGCCAAGCTGATGATGTAGAGGTAATTAGCCTTTCCTCCGGTTCAGACTCTATGCCAACACAAAAAACCCGTCAAGCACTCCGGAAAGTAAGCTTTTCTCATCCTCTTGCTTACTTGGACCCAACATTTATTTTGAAGATGCAGCAGCATGAAGCTCGCCGGACAACCCGGCACAGTGGCCAACAGGTCACTTCGGCCGGTTTACCTGATACCCCAGTTCGGAAGCGCCGGTCTGAGGTCTCTTCCACTTCTTACCATTCTTATCCCAAGGCAGGTTATTTCAGACAACCTCTTAATCTGTCCGATTCAAATTATCAGGTGACACCTCCCTCATCCTCTGGCGAGTCGATAGCAACTCAACTCCCTCATCTAAAAACTGTGGCTGGGTAAGTTTTCAAACTCCTTCTTCCAATGCATTACAAATCTTGAATAAGATGCTAACCCTCTTTTAATTTATTTGCAGAGCCAAAGCCAGACCCAACAAGAAAGCTCGGGTCAACAATCCGTCAAAGGACCAGGCAGTTTTTGAAGAAGAGCAGAGAGGTGAACCGGACCAAACTCGTGAACCGGGGGGTCCTCATCCTGAAGCCGCCTCTGAGGAACCGCCCCTTCAAGATCGGAATACTGATGAACCACCAAAAGTTGACCCTGCCGTGCCTGACACTAAACCGGCAGCTCCAAACCGGGCTTGTCCGATGAGAGATACTGAAACTCCGTCCTCACCCGCAAAAACCAATGAAGGCCAAGGAGATGATGCTATCGTTACTGGCATGGGCCACAGCTCTCCTGGCCATCCCGTAATCTTGGCCCAACATAGTGCCAACGAAGAGCGTGCTGCCAGGGAAAAAGGCAAATGGAGTACTGATTTATCAAGTTATGCCCATCTCAACGCTGAAGAGCTTCACTCCGGTTTCTTAAACCGTCTGCACTCAAACTGCGACTATGAAGCCGGTTTGGTGAATTTGATGAAAGAACGCTATGAGGTACTTTCATCTCCCTTTACTTCTTGATTCCAAAGTTGAAATGCGAGCCCAAGTAGCCCCCAAGGGCCGTTTTACGATGTTAATCGTGAACCGGGTCTTTGTAATCCTTTCAGTCTCTCCCACTGACCCTCAAAATGTTAGGTCCTTAGTGAAAAACCAAGACTGATATTTTACTAATGTGATGATATAGCTTTCCTCAGCGTAGCCCCCAAAGGCCGGTTTAGCTTTGCAAGGTAATCCGGGTTTTAACCCATGCATCCGTTTTGAACAGATGTACATTAGCCCCCAAGTGTCAAGGATAATGCTTGCATTGTTTTGGAGACTTTATAAAAGATGTAGTGAATCAGAGCAACTAGGCATTAGCCCCCAAGTACAAAGTGCATAACTTGTTATATGCTTTGTACTTTAGAAAATATATATCTTGTTGTTTGAAATTTCTTCATTGTTGTAGGCCGAACTAAGCAATAGAGATGCCCGGGCCGCTGATTTGTAAGAGAATGTGAAGTCCCAACAAACAGAAGCTGCGAAAGCTAAAGAGGAGCTGACCAAAGCCCTGGCAGCGATGGAAAAGCTGAAAGAATCTTTTAACAAAGATCGTGCTGATTGGGAAACCGAGAAAGCCGGTTTAACCAAAAGAGCTGAGGATGCCGAAGCAGCCCTGAAACCAGTTGTAGATGAACTAGATGGTTTGAAACGGCAAATCAATGCCATGACTTCCGCTGTCTTTGGTAAGTATCTCCTTGTGCAGTTTGTCCAATTCATGGATCCTTATTATTGATCAGAACACTTATTTTAAACCGTCATAGGCACTCATATTGCTCACCTGGGCACAAATATGCGGATGAAGCTTAAAGCGGCGTATACTTTGATTGAATAGTTGTACTCTGGGTCCCAGCGGGATATTTGCATGGCGGCTTAAAATAAACCGGCACCATCATTTATAAAGGAAACTCTTGAGAAGTTGGCCATGTTACTAGCCCGGATTGCCGAACTGAAGAAGGCATCTGCAAGAGCAGGCGCATTAATCGCACTAATCCAAGCCAGAGCATGGATTCCAGACCTTGAAGCAGAGGACATCATTAAAGGATACCCAGGTGTAAAGGAGGACGGTTCAAACTTTGACAATGATGACCTCCGAAGGTTGACCAAAGAAATGCGGCCATTAGCCAGCAAACTGGCAGAGGACACAGACTTGTCTCATTTCCAACCGGCTTATGACGCTGAAGGGAAGAGACAACCTCCCAAAATCCATGAAGTCGAAGAACTTGTGCCTCCAATCCGTAAGCATACCTTTGCTCCTGATATTAACCCCTCCAGCCTTATCCATGAAGAGGCCGTGTTTCAAGCTTTAACTGGAGTCGATTGGTCGACGGTTGATTTCTAGCGTCTGGGAGGGATGAAGAAGAAGTGATCGCACCAACTGATCCTCAATCTTCAAACCATCCAGATGAAGCGTCTTAAACCGGCAGCCGGTTTACCAGTTATTGCGTGCCAATGTTTTAAAACAACTATTCAATTGGAGTCGTTTGGGAGCTTCATGTAATAGGATAGCAAAAACTCCTTTATCTGTCATGCCATCGAGCATCCTTGGTGACGCTTTGATAATGTGAAAACTTGCTCTACCTTTTGGGATCGATTTATGCTTAACCCAGAAGGAGTTGTGTTCCTGGATACAAGAACTTGAAAAGTGTCCTAGCGGTTTACCACTGGACGGGTTATGATGCTCAACAAATATACAATACTTAGATGAATGATCAAAGTTTTTGTATAAAAAGTAATATGTGCAACATACCTCGTTGGCTGACCAACTGCTTGTATGGTAAAGGTGTTAACACCAATCCGGAGTGTTGATAACTCCGTCCTTATTTTGCTGGATTATGATAATAAACCATACCGGGATATAATAATCACTGGGTTTTCTTTATAGCACTGGCGATTTAGTCAATCTAGACTGGGGTAAGGAACGCCGGCTTGTAACTGACAACGTGTAGTTGAAAGTCAAGCCGGGCCAAAGACACCGGTTTACCAGAACATATTATGAACCTCAATAAAGGCAGAAAACTTAGCAACTAAGACTCCATCAAAAGAAACATGCAAGGCTTTTTACGAGCTGCCAGGCTCCAAATCGAGGCTTTTCATGGGCTGCCAGGCCTCTGAGTTAAACCATTTAACAAAGCCTTTTAAGATGGGCTCCAATTAACCAATCGTCATTTTAACTTTGACAAGTTCAGGGTCTGTAAAAGATTGACTTGTCAAACGTTCGGCAGGTCATACCAGGATTACCTGGACAGGAGTGGCTTACTTGATGAAGGCAGGTTAACCCGGGGTTTTAGGTGAATACACCAGGCTTCCAAGTTGTGGCTTGATAACCAATTACAAGGGTCCTTTCAAACTCTTTGTTGCTTTGCACAAAGAGCCCCCAAGTAACTTTGTGAGCTGTGCTCAGTGGGTGCCCATGTTTGAGTTTGTGCTTTGGGCAACACTCTCTTTGGCCCCACATAATTTCCTTTGTGGCTAAACGCCTATCAAGAGGTGTAGCTATGGTGTGATAACAACCAAGCCCCCTAGTGATATCCCTTTGTGGTTTTAAACCGATCAAGAGGTGTAGCTATGGTTCATATATGACCAAGCCCCCTAGTGATTTTCTTTGTATCCGTGCAGCTGTAGAGACCGGTTTAACAAAAAACTCCGCTTTGTCAGTAGAAACTCTTGTAAGCACACACATGATGTAAAAAGAGCAGAGACCCCGCTTTAATGGAGGCTCCGGTTTATTATATAATATATACATCGTCATAAATATGTACATATGAAGTGCCTATGGCTCAAGTATAGTAAGGCCGAAGAAGAGCTATGTTCCACGGCCGCTTGGTCTCCTCCTCTGATTTACGTGAGTCTTGGTGCTCCCGAACATCAATGAGGTAGTATGACCCGTTGTGTAGATTCTTGCTGACCACAAAAGGTCCTTCCAAAGGTGGGGATAATTTGTGCATATCAGTTTGATCCTGGATGAGCCGGAGCACCAAATCACCCTCTTGAAAGGTTCTGGTCTTAACCTGGCGGCTGTGATAACGTCGGAGATCTTGTTGATAAATCGCCGAACGTGCTGCTGCAAGATCACGCTCCTCATCTAACAGGTCCAGAGAATCTTGACGAGTTGTCTCGTTATCCGCTTCAACATAAGCTGCCACACGGGGCGAGTCGTTACGGATGTCACTAGGGAGAACCGCCTCCGCTCCATAAACCATGAAGAAAGGTGTGTAACCCATCGATCGGTTAGGCATGGTGTTGATGCTCCATAACACAGAAGGTAATTCCTCTACCCAACAACTAGGTGTCCGCTTCAAAGGAACCATAAGTCGTGGTTTAATACCTCTCAAAATTTCTTGATTTGCCCTCTCTGCTTGACCATTAGATTGGGCGTGAGCCACCGATGCTAAATCAAGCCGGATGTGCTCATGTTGGCAGAACTCCTCCATCTCTCCCTTTGACAGATTAGTACCATTATCAGTTATAATACTGTGTGGAAAGCCAAACCGGAATATCACCTTTTTGATGAATTGAACCGCCGTGGCCGCATCACACTTACTGACTGGCTCTGGTTCCACCCATTTGGTGAATTTATCAACTACCACTAACAAGTGGGTCTTCTTGTCCTTGGATCGCTTGAAGGGTCCAACCATATCAAGCCCCCAAGTCGCAAACGGCCAAGTTATTGGAATCATCCTCAACTCCTGAGCCGGAATGTGAGCACGGCGTGCGAATTTTTGACAACTGTCACATCTCTTGACTAAATCCTCCGCATCAGCATGCGCTGTTAACTAGTAAAAGCCATGGCAAAAGGCTTTAGCCACCAAGGACTTTGAACCGGCGTGGTGACCACAATCCCCTTCATGAGGAGAAACACAATGCTGAATTGCCCCTGAAACGTTGTAACGATGCAATTCTCCGTTGAGTATAGTCATAGATTTGGAACGCCGAATTATCTGCCGGGCCAAAGTTTCATCCTATGGTAACTCGCCCCGGTTCATGTAAGCTAGGTACGGGATTGTCCAATCCGGTATAACATGCAAAGCTGCCACCAATTGAGACTCCAGATCAGGAATAGCCAACTCTTCCTCTGTTGGTACTTTTGACTGGCGGATTATGCAACACGTCAAGAAAGACATTTGGTGGAACCGGTTTACGCTGAGAACCAAGGCGACTTAAAGCGTCCCCCACTTCGTTCTTTCGCTGGTCTATATGGTCCACCTGATAACCCTTGAAGTGACCAGCCACTGTATCCACCTCTCGCCGATATGTAGCCATGAGTGGGTCATTAGAATCCCAAGTGCCAGACACCTGTTGAGCCACCAGATCTGAATCCCCAAAGCACTTGACCCGGCTTAAGTTCATTTCCTTAGCCATCCGCAGACCATGGAGCAAAGCCTCATACTCAGCTGCATTGTTAGTATAGGGGAACATTAAACGGAGGACATAACAAAACTTGTCACCTCTTGGGGAAGTTAATATGACTCCAGCCCCCGAGCCCTCCAATTGTCTGGATCCATCAAAGTGAATAGTCCAGTACGTATTATCTAGCTTCTCCTCTGGTGCCTATAACTCCGTCCAATCATTGATGAAGTCCACGAGTGCTTGGGATTTGATTGTTGTGCGAGGTATGTATTTGAGCCCGTGAGGTCCAAGCTCAATAGCCCATTTGGCAATCTGGCCCATTGCTTCTCTGTTTTGAATGATATCTCCCAGAGGGGCTGAACTGACCTCTGTGATAGGATGACCCTGAAAATAGTGTTTAAGCTTCCGGCTTTCCATAAACACTCCATACACCAGCTTCTTCCAATGTGGATACCTCTGCTTTGACTCAATGAGCACCTCACTGATATAATAAACCGGCCGTTGAACCGGATATTCCTTGCCAGCTTCCTTGCGCTCCACCACAATAGCCACGCTAACAGCTCGGGCATTAGCAGCCACATATAGCAATAACGGCTCCTATCGATCGGTGCTAGAAGCACAGGCGGTTCAGCTAACTGCCTCTTTAGATCCTCAAACGCTTTATTAGCTGCCTCGCTCCAGAAAAAATTATCTGTTTTCTTGAGCATCTGATATAAAGGGATAGCCTTCTCCCCAAGACGACTGATAAACCGTCTCAAGGCCGCAATCCGATCGGCCATACGTTGAACGTCATTGATACACGCTGGTTTAGCCAAAGATGTAATTGCTGAAATTTTTTCCGGATTAGCCTCAATACCTCTATTTGACACTAGAAAACCCAAGAGTTTGCCTGCTGGAACACCAAAGACACACTTTTACGGATTGAGCATCATCTTGTAAACCCAGAGGTTGTCAAAGGTTTCTCTCAAGTCATCTATCAATGTTTCCTCCTTTCTGGATTTTATCAGAATATCATCCACATATGCATGAACATTGCGCCCAATTTGCTTATGAAGACAATTCTGAACACGACGTTCATAAGTCGCCTGGGCACTCTTAAGCCCGAAGGGCATGGAGACATAACAGAAGGCTCCAAAGGGAGTGATGAACGTTGTCTTCTCCTGGTCCTTAACTGCCATTTTGATCTGATGATAACCGGAGTAAGCATCCAGAAAACATAAACGGTCACACCCCGCCGTAGCATCAATGATCTGATCAATACGAGGGAGGGCAAAGGGGTCTGCAGGACAAGCTTTGTTCAAGTCTGTATAATCTACACACATACGCCAAGTGTTGTTTTTCTTAAGAACCAGCACCGGATTAGCCAACCACTCTGGCTGAAATACTTCCACAATAAGCCCTGCGGCCAACAACCGAGCTACCTCTTCACTGATAGCCTTACGCCTTTCTTCATTGAAGCGGCGGAGAAACTGCTGGACCGGTTTAAACTTAGGGTCAATATTAAGTGTGTGCTCAGTGAGTTCCCTCGGTACACCTGGCATGTCAGAAGGTTTCCATGCAAAGATGTCCCGGTTCTCACGGATGAACTCGATGAGCGCGCTTTCCTATTTGGGATCCAGGTTAGCGCTGATGCTGAACTGCTTGGATGAATCGCCAGGAACAAAATCAACCATCTTAGTATTTGTGGCCGATTTAAATTTCAATGCTGGATCGTGTCCGGTAGTTGGTTTTTTCAAAGA